>NC_064638.1:225560781-225863812 GCF_023864345.2 Schistocerca serialis cubense
TGATGCAAACATTGAAAAAATTGGTAAACTTGTTCGACAAGATCGCCGTTTAACAATCAGAGCAGTGTCTGAGTTAACAGGAGTTGACAAGGAAAGTGTTAGGCAGATTCTTCATGAAAGTTTCAACATGAACAAAGTGTGTTCAAAAATGGTTCCAAAGTGTCTCACAATTGAACAGAAGGAACGCCGAAGAATGATTTGTTCTGACATCCTGGAAAACATTGAAAGTGATCCCACCTTCTTACAAAATGTTATTACTTGCGATGAATCGTGGTTTTTTACTTACGATCCCGAAACTAAACGCCAATCGATGCATTGGAAAACTCCTGGTTCTCCACGACAAAAAAAAAGCACGAATGTCAAAATCGAAATTCAAGGCAATGATGATTGTTTTTTTGACATCAAATGGATTGTGCACATTGATTGGGTATCAGAGGGACAAACAGTGAATCAGCATTACTACATTAGCGTCCTGGCTACCCTACGTGAGCGAGTACGGAGAAAACGGAACGATTTGTGGAGAAAAAAGTCATGGATCCTTCACCAAGACAATGCCCCAGCTCACAGTGCGTTGTCAGTGAAGACGTTTTTGGCAAAACACAACATTCCCATCTTAGATCATCCACCCTACTTACCTGATTTGGCCCCCTGTGACTTTTTTCTTTTCCCTAAAGTCAAGTCAGCTTTGAAAGGATCTAGATTTGTGACTGTTGAAGCAGTAAAAGAAAAAGCGACGGAAGTAATGTATGGACTTACCGAAAATGATCTGCAGCATTGCTATGAACAGTGGAAAATTCGTATGGAGCGGTGTAGAGACCGAGGAGGAGAGTACATTGAAGGAGATAACATGAAATTTTAAATAATTGTAAATAAATGTTTTTTCCAGCATCAGTCCGGTTTTTTTCTAGCCGCACCTCGTATATCAACGGGGACAGGTGAAAATGTGTACCCCGACCGGGACTCGAACCCGCGATCTCCTGCTTACATGGCAGACGCTCTATCCATCTGAGCCACCAAGCGCACAGAGGATAGTGCGACTGCAGGAACTATCTCGCGCACGCCTCCCGCGAGACTTACATTCTCACCTTCTATATCCACATACTACATTCGTAGTTTCCCACCCCAACACACTCATTACTAGTGCCAGGCAATCTTACCGAGTCCCGTAACAGATAGTCCCGTGCGCGAGATAGTCCCTGCAGTCGCACTATCCTCTGTGCTCTCGGTGGCTCAGATGGATAGAGCGTCTGCCATGTAAGCAGGAGATCCCGGGTTAAGAGTCCCGGTCGGGGTACACATTTTCACTTGTCCCCGTTGATATATATCAACGCCCTTGAGCAGCTGACGGTATTAATATAATGCTAATTTCAAATGGTTGTGGAACTGACCGAACAAGTATAGGAGAGGGCACTGTCATTTGGTTAAAAATTGTAAACAGAAACGTCATATGATTAGTGGTTTAGTGATTATGCATTTCATAAAAATACTCACACAATGCACATTGACTTCTAACAGGGATCTACAACGCAGAAAATGAAGGGGAAAAAAATACGACAGAAGAGAAATTATCGTGGAGATCTGTCGTTGGTTTGAGTTTGCCACAGAGGCTGTGATTCGTATGGCGCATTCCACTAAATACAGCTTAATTTAATATTCACAGGTCGTTACGGTTTTTACGTTTTCTTATTTTAACCTTGCTACATTGTTGTGAAACTTCTTGTTCACAACAGTACGAAATGCAGAACATTTAAGAAAGTCTTGGATTCGTAATTAAATTTTCACTAATTAACCAATGTGTGTCAATTATTAACATACATCTTATGGAAGAAACGATCAAGGCCCGAAACCTTTCATTTAGACAAATATTGCGTCTTCGATGTCCACGTGATCACTGGTTGTGTTCTCGTGTTGAAACATGAGATACACGAGGGACGAATACTGTCGAAATAGAACTGTAGTAAACCAGAGATGATAGGCGTCAACGGTCAGAGTGACACAAACAGCGGCAAACAAACAGTGACGACGAGGTACCACTGACGATGGTCTTGCCGCTCTCAGCCGCTGCCTGATGATGGCTCTCGACTTACCTGGTGCGCCATTCCCGCAGCCAAGGCTCGCCAACACTTACCTGAAAACAAAAAAAGGCAGTGTAAATAGGCAGCACAGCAATATTATTACTTTCGTGATGGTAAAGTTAAGGTTAAACAGAACTACGTGTGTGAAATAACTTGGTTGTAATGGATCTCAGAAGTAGATGAAGGCAATTGTACCTTTCCACATTCAGGTGTAGAGGTATTCAATACCATGAGTGTACACAGATCCGAGTGGGAGAAGGGTGGACGGGGAGGCAGGGAACAGACGGTCACCTCACGTAATTTTTGAGCTGAACGACGAAATAGAACTGAAATCTCAAGAAAAATAGCTCTGGGTAAACTTGCTACGAGTCATTAGTCATTACGTGATCATTTTTTTGGATTGATACATATGTCTGTCTTCTGGGGCAGGAGGCGAATTCAGTTAGTGATAATTTTACTGCAGGGTTGAAGAAGGAAGAAGGAGGGGGGGGGGGCGGTGGAGGGATACTACTCTGTACTGCATTTGTCCATATTTTTTACGTTAAGGCGAGATTCTCATTAAAAAAAAGTCAAGAATTTAGTTTTTTCTGTTGCATTTCTTGAAAGGCATATGTGACTAGAATGTTGGGAGGAATCCGTGCGGTTACAAAAGTTTCTACAGTCGATTATTTGAAGCAGTGTCACGCCCGATTCAGGCAGAAAACTAGTCATTCCGTGACGCACATTCACAAAATGATTTATACTGCAGTACGCTGAGAAGAACGTGTGCAGGCTGCCGAGCGCAGCATATCCACCTCAGCCAGATCGGCTTTTCTCGCCGAGAAGAACGAGGGAATTGCTCTCCAGGAACAATTCGAGTTAGGTGAAGGGTTGGCATACGATTCTCGAATAGTAGGCCAAACTTAAGCAACGAACACACTTTTTATGGCCAAATTTCGGTTAAAAATTGGTCAAATATAACTTTTGGTCCGTCATTTTGGATTAGCCATTTTGAAAATCTAACGTTAGCTTTGTATTCATCGATATCAAAAACATATTACAGCTAGCAGTTTTATGCAAACAGAACTAATAATTTATGTATTAATTTTTCCTAAACTTTAAACAGGCTTCTCTCGAGCAACGATTTTTCAAAACACCGTGCAGCATAAAATAAAAACGGTTCAACCTATTAACTTCTGTGGCGTCACCACACTTGCTAGGTGGTAGCCTTTAAATCGGCCGCGGTCCGTTAGTATACGTCGGATCCGCGTGTCACCACTATTATCAGGGATTGCAGATCCAGCGCCGCCACACGGCAGGTCTACTCAAGAGACACTCCCTTAGCACTCGCCCCAGTTGCACAGCCGACTTTGCTAGCGATGGTTCACTGTCTACATACGCTCTCATTTGCAGAGATGACAGTTTAGCATAGCCTTCAGCTACGTCATTTGCTACGACCTAGCAAGGCGCCATATTCAGTTACTATGAATGTATTCTGAACAGATAATATTGTGAATCATGTACCGTCAAGAGCGAAGTTCATCATTAATGAATTAAAGTTAAGTATCAGACTAATTACGTCCGCTTTCTGAATTCTAATTCCTTTTCATGTTCCAGACCTCACGTCAATATAGTTAATCCCTCCTCACGCCAGCCTGCGTGAGCTAAAACGCGTGCATTTCGGCCTCCACTAGTAACACGGTGTTGGCTCTTCTGCCAACACAACAACTTCCACCATTGATCCCCGCAAAATGAACACTTTCCTTGGGAGTTTATACCTATAATCTATGAAATTTGTTAATATTAACAATTTTTTTCTAAAATCATAAAGAGTGAAAAAAAAACCAAAATTCGATTTAGCACCATATCGTTAAATTTATTGTTATTTCATTGTGGTTAGGTATAAGTTCCCATAAGTTTAATGTAGTATCAACTGATGTTATCCATTCTGGATTTCAAGTAACTTCTGAGGGTAATACTGCACGCGATCTGTGTACTTCAAAATAGCAGGCCCTTTATCAAACTATTATTATGGGCGCCATTTCGCTTTTAATTTTGAAAATCTAAAATAAAGTTCAAAGTATGACCAGCAATAATTCCCAAACAGATCCTCTGTATGTCTTTTCATTGTCTCAAAAAATTTCCAAAGTTTGTCTATATTTTGCTCATTTGAATGAGAAGCTGGCCTTAACGTCAAGTAAGAATAATCATATAGTGCCAGTCAGCTGCCCCTACCTATCTGTTTTATGCAACCAGCAACGCCTTCAAAAACCACGTGCGAGATTTTCATATTCTCTCACATCCCATGTGTAAACTACTAGTCCTCAAAAAATAAGTGAAACCGACTTTCTCCTAGAAAATTAAATCTAGTTAAATTTTGTACTGGAGAGCGTTTACGCTGGGGGCCAGGGTTTCCGAATTATTCAAGGAAACGAGTTTGAAGGTCACTTTTGTATGTTTTTATTGAATAATTTGTAAACTACGAACTCTAGACAGAATGTATCCCAGTACAAAATATATCTATACTAAAATTCCTATGAAAAGGTTCCGTTCATTTTTCTGTAGGACTAATAGTTTGCAATTGGCGAGGCTGAGAATATGAAAATGTTGCTCGTGTTGTGTGACGACGTTGCAGCTTGCATAAAACCCATAGGCAGGGGCAGCTCAATCACACTATATGTAAGACATGTGCTTGCATCACACACAACTCTCTCTCTCTCTCTCTCTCTCTCTCTCTCTACACGTGTATGGGACGTAGATGAATTCAGAAGTAATTTGTAGCTCCAGATACATGCTGCTATCGTTCTTTATTTACAGAGTTGTATACCCTTGTAGCAGATGGAACACCAGCATCTTCCACATTCTTTTAAATACACTCCTGGAAATGGAAAAAAGAACACATTGACACCGGTGTGTCAGACCCACCATACTTGCTCCGGACACTGCGAGAGGTCTGTACAAGTAATGATCACACGCACGGCACAGCGGACACACCAGGAACCGCGGTGTTGGCCGTCGAATGGCGCTAGCTGCGCAGCATTTGTGCACCGCCGCCGCCAGTGTCAGCCAGTTTGCCGTGGCATACGGAGCTCCATCGCAGTCTTTAACACTGGTAGCATGCCGCGACAGCGTGGACGTGAACCGTATGTGCAGTTGACGGACTTTGAGCGAGGGCGTATAGTGGGCATGCGGGAGGCCGGGTGGACGTACCGCCGAATTGCTCAACACGTGGGGCGTGAGGTCTCCACAGTACATCGATGTTGTCGCCAGTGGTCGGCGGAAGGTGCACGTGCCCGTCGACCTGGGACCGGATCGCAGCGACGCAAGGATGCACGCCAAGACCGTAGGATCCTACGCAGTGCCGTAGGGGATCGCACCGCCACTTCCCAGCAAATTAGGGACACTGTTGCTCCTGGGGTATCGGCGAGGACCATTCGCAACCGTCTCCATGAAGCTGGGCTACGGTCCCGCACACCGTTAGGCCGTCTTCCGCTCACGCCCCAACATCGTGCAGCCCGCCTCCAGTGGTGTCGCGACAGGCGTGAATGGAGGGACGAATGGAGACGTGTCGTCTTCAGCGATGAGAGTCGCTTCGGCCTTGGTGCCAATGATGGTCGTATGCGTGTTTGGCGCCGTGCAGGTGAGCGCCACAATCAGGACTGCATATGACCGAGGCACACAGGGCTAACACCCGGCATCATGGTGTGGGGAGCGATCTCCTACACTGGCCGTACACCACTGGTGATCGTCGAGGGGACACTGAATAGTGCACGGTACATCCAAACCGTCATCGAACCCATCGTTCTACCATTCCTAGACCGGCAAGGGAACTTGCTGTTCCAACAGGACAATGCACGTCCGCATGTATCCCGTGCCACCCAACGTGCTCTAGAAGGTGTAAGTCAACTACCCTGGCCAGCAAGATCTCCGGATCTGTCCCCCATTGAACATGTTTGGGACTGGATGAAGCGTCGTCTCACGCGGTCTGCACGTCCAGCACGAACGCTGGTCCAGCTGAGGCGCCAGGTGGAAATGGCATGGCAAGCCGTTCCACAGGACTACATCCAGCATCTCTACGATCGTCTCCATGGGAGGATAGCAGCCTGCATTGCTGCGAAAGGTGGATTTAAACTGTACTAGTGCCGACATTGTGCATGCTCTGTTGCCTGTGTCTATGTGCCTGTGGTTCTGTCAGTGTGATCATGTGATGTATCTGACCCCAGGAATGTGTCAATAAAGTTTCCCCTTCCTGGGACAATGAATTCACGGTGTTCTTATTTCAATTTCCAGGAGTGTATGTGCATCCCTACGACAATACACATTGTTTTATTCTGATTATATGTACGCCCCGTATGTGAGACAAACGTAAAAAATCAACAGTTTTGTTTACTACGTTCTCTCCTTAGTACAAATGTGGACTTAACATTTTCAGCACCTATGTCTCAAGTTAATAATTTTTGTTGTTGTGGTCTTCAGTCAAGAGACTGGTTTGATGCAGCTCTCCATTCTACTCTATCCTGTGCAAGCTGCCTCATCTCCCAGTACGTACTGCAGCCTACATCCTTCTGAATCTGCTTAGTGTATTCACCTCTTGGTCTCCCTGTACGATTTTTACCCTCCACGCTGCCCTCCAATACTAAATTGGTGATCCCTTGATGCCCCAGAACATGTCCTACCAACCGATCGCTTCTTCTAGTCAAGTTGTACCACAAATTTCTCTTCTCCCCAATTCTATTCAATACCGCCTCACTAGTTACGTGATAATTACTAATAATAATAATTACTAATACTACTAAATAATTACTAATAATAATAATTTTACAGTATTCTTCCTTACGTAACCTAAAATTGATTGTGAGTATAGGGGCTCATTCTATTACAAATACCTCATTAAGTTTGATATCAGAATAACTCCCATCAGTTTACAACAGGTGTATGTTATTGGTGTTGCAAGGTAGTTTTGTGCCTGGTTTCTTCTATCCGTCTTTTAGTTCACGTGACTTAGGTTACATTCCAATCACTGGGCACAGAAAAGTTGTTCAAGGGATCTACGGTATATCGTGCTTAATAGAGAGTCGAAGCCAGCTAAAAATTGTGTACATACTCTGACAAGCATTTAAAGCTTTGTTCAACTCTAATGATTTCGGCTATTTCTTAACACCACAGCTACTAATATCAGTAGCACTGGTTTTGCAGGTGAGATAATTAAAATGGACAGTAATCCTGGATCCTCCTCTGTAGAACAACATTTGAAAATGAAATTCAAATGCTGCTGTTGTTTTGTTACAATCAATTTCGTTTCCTGTGTCATTCATGCGAGAACCTTAACGTCGATGTCACTGATGCACGTAGCTTGAACATGGGTCTTGTAAGAGGTTTTTCAATGGCATCGGCTTCAGGTTTTGCATTCTTGTAGTATCTTTCAATGTATAGATGTATAATTTGTTTCCCCTTATCGTGAAATACCCTGGTTCTTTATGATTCCCCCCGCCCCCCCCCCCCCCCCACGCACACAAACAAATACGCTTTCCTGTCGGCACCCACTGACTTCTTCCTCTTTCCTCGGATGAGAAAACGGTTGTATTGGTAGAAATTCCCAGAATGAGGAGATCGAGCGTTTCCTGAACAACCGAACTGCGAACTTCCACAACTAAGATCTCCGCCAAATTATTCAACGATGGGAGAAATTTGTCGCATTTGTGGAGACGCAGTCTGATTTTCTCTGAAATAATAAATAAAACTGTGTGAATATGGTTTATATACATACCAGATCAATATTCATAGACACAAGGAAGATCTCACTACCAGTGGGGTTCAACAGATACAATCAATGTTAATAAACATAGTAACATATGAAACTTCCTGATAGATTACACGAGACTCGAACTCGTGACCTTTGCTTTTCGCGGGCAAGTGCTACACCGTAAAGTTTTTTTACTTGCGGAAGTAAAGCTGTGAGGAGAGGACGTGAGTCGTGCTTGGGTAGCACGTTAGAGCACTTGGCAAAATGGTTCAAATGGCTCTGAGTACTGTGGGACTTAACATCTATGGTCATCAGTCCCCTAGAACTTAGAACTACTTAAACCTAACTAACCTAAGGACATCACACAACACCCAGCCATCACGAGGCAGAGAAAATCCCTAACCCCGCCGGGAATCGAACCCGGGAACCCGGGCGTGGGAAGCGAGAACGCTACCGCACGACCACGAGATGCGGGCAGAGCACTTGGCCCCGAAAAGCAAAGGTCCCGAGTTAGAGTCTCTTTCTGGCACACACTTTTCTGCCAGGAAGTTTCGTATCAGCACACAGTCCGCTGCAGAGCGAAAATTTCATAGGAACACATAATAAAATTAAAATTATTTGTATAGAATAGAATAGCGAAACAGCGTCGCTGTAAAATTACGGTAGAATGAACAAATAAAAACCATTCATTGTTATACAATTACACACATGGCGTCAGTCATACCATTCCTGTTTAGAAGTCTCTAAGCTCTTCTTCAGTACAGTCCGTCCCAGAAATTAATAATCAATATTCAGGGATATAACAGAGACAAAGCAAAAAGGACTAGTAAACATGGACTCCAAAATGTATACTCAAGAGCTAAGAACGCCTTCGATACTGTGAAGCAAATCTCTTCTACTACAAGGTCTTCACTTTCGATACTTTGGGAGCAGGTAGTACGGACCGAAACAAGAAAAAAGCCCAGTAATCATGGGCTCTAAAATGCATACCTTAAGAATTATGAGCACTTTTTTCAGTAGAAGAGATGAGTTTCACTAGAGCAAACATGAAAAAGTTGCAATAGCTCTTAAGGTATGCTCTTTAGAGCGCATTTTTACTGGACATTTTTATACTTTTGGTCCACACTACCACCTCTGAAAGCATGGAAAGCAAAGAACCTGCAGTAGAGAAGAGATTAAAAGGTAGGAGACGAGATACTGGGAGAAGTAAAGCTGTGTGTACCTGGCGTGAGTCGTGCATCGGTAGCTCAGATGGTAGAGCACGTGCCCGCGAAAGGCAAAGGTCCCGAGTTTGAGTCTCGGTCGGGCACACAGTTTTAATCTGCCAGGAAGTTTCATATTAGCGCACACTCCGCTGCAGAGTGAAAATTTCATTCCAGAGAAGAGATTAGTTTCACAGCGTCGAACCGGAAGGAATGCTCATAGCTTTCAAGGTATGCGTTTCAGAGACTGTGTTTACAAGACTTTGTTTCTTTGAATGATCAGTCATATCATATCCCTGAATATTGACCATTCCTTCAGGCGCCACTCTGTATTCATTTTAATAGAGAACTACCGTCATATTTCTTCAGCCGGTCCTCGTTTACATACTCCTTGGCCAAAAATGGTTTCGACCTGCGGAAACGAAACTGAAGGTGCAATACGAATGCTTACTTGCAAAACTCAGTTTTCCAAATTGTGGAAATATTACGATATTTCGTTTCTCACCTGATCTTTTTAAGTCTCTGGACTGATATCAGAACCAACTAACGTAACAATCTGGTTCTCTGTTTCTTCATACGTTTAGTTTCTCACGAACGTGTACTTCCTCAGATTATTAAAATTCTGCTTTGCTTCGCCACATCGAACTTAGATTATGGATATCATAACCCCAACCTTCAATAATCTGTTCTTGTCCTAAACGTTCATAAACCCCCCCCCCCCCCCTTCAACCATACACTTGTTATTACACTGACAAATCCTCTCAGATCGACATTCATTCATCACATTCCTCACCTCCCACTGACAGTTCACGGAATTCACTCCAATATTTAATATTCAATTTAGACGCTATCATCCTGTCTTCTCACTAAAGCTCGTCCTCCGTTCTTGCCGTTCCTTCATCTGGGTTGTTCGCATGATGTCCACATTGTGTCCACAGCCAGTACACTCCACAGTTTATCCACCAAATCATTTTCCCGTGCTCTGAATTCCGTCAATATCTTCAGTCCTAGTTTCAGAACCTTCATAAAAAACGGAAAAAACAAGCAGCGACTGTTAACACATTGACTTATGACAAATAATATTATTATGTCACCACTTTATTATTATGTTAACTGTCGCGAAAACTGACTCATTGCCGTTTTATTATAAACGCTCGAGTGTCTTTTTCTTAATACTTTTGTAATGTGTATTAACTCATTTGCCAAAAATTTAATTTTTTTTTATTTTGTCATGGCTGGTTGCTGAAGAGCAAGTACTATACTGCAGTCTGTCTACCATTTATTTGCTCGTAATCCGAGCAGACACTCATGAACGTAAATGTGCATATCTCTTAAATCATTCAGCTCGTCGAGTTTTGTAGATATGTAGGTTTACGGTTTTGCTTCTGGTTTGAAATTGTTTCTTGCTGAAGGTTCCGATGAATAAATGAAATGAAAACCTTTGAACTATACGCGAGGTTTTTTTTTCAGTTCCATAGGTAATGAAAAATTAAGTATGGCTGGCGCCTGTATTAACAGCACAAAATGCATGCAGTGCTAACACACAGACAATTGCACGCGTAGGACACACGCCATACCTTCCTTACTCTGTAGCTGTCACACACTGCCCTCTTCTCTTTAAAGAATAACTCATGACATCATTGAAAGTGCGCCAACACAGCAACACGTCAATTTTACGATACGATTCTTAATACAATCATTAGATAATATATACTACTAATTTACAATAAAGACCAAATTACTGTATGGTTCAGAGTTTGCTGGTAAAAATAAGTCTCCCTCTCAGAAAGACACGTAAGCACAAATCATGTTCAGGAAATACTTAGAAATTCAAGTCTGACTTGAGAATAGAAATTCTACAAACATGAAATAAACTGTGACCATGCACACTTGCCGACTCTGGTGGTAGCAACAGTCCTCTACTTTAGTGTTAAGTCTGAATACGGTCTAATTAGTTACAAAATGTGGTCTGGACTGTTTCGTATATTAAAAACTCGATCACTATCGTTGTTGTTGTTGTTGTTGTTGTGGTCTTCAGTCCTGAGACTGGTTTGATGCAGCTCTCCATGCTACTCTATCCTGTGCAAGCTTCTTCATCTCCCAGTACCTACTGCAACCTACATCCTTCTGAATCTGCTTAGTGTATTCATCTCTTGGTCTCCCCCTACGATTTTTACCCTCCACGCTGCCCTCCAATCTAAATTGGTGATCCCTTGATGCCTCAGAACATGTCCTACCAACCGATCCCTTCTTCTGGTCGAGTTGTGCCACAAACTCCTCTTCTCCCCAATCCTATTCAGTACCTCCTCATTAGTTTTGTGATCTACCCATCTAATCTTCAGCATTCTTCTGTAGCACCACATTCCAAAAGCTTCTATTCTCTTCTTGTCCAAACTATTTACCGTCCATGTTTCACTTCCATACAAATACTTTCAGAAATAGCTTCCTGACACTTAAATCTATACTCGATGTTAACAAATTTCTCTTCTTCAGAAACGCTTTCCTTGCCATTGCCAGTCTACATTTTATATCCTCTCTACTTCGACCATCATCAGTTATTTTGTTCCCCAAATAGCAAAACTCCTTTACTACTTTAAGTGTCTCATTTCCTAATCTAATACCCTCAACATCACCCGACTTAATTCGACTACATTCCATTATCCTCGTTTTGCTTTTGTTGATGTTCATCTTATATCCTCCCTTCAAGACACCATCCATTCCGTTCAACTGCTCTTCCAAGTCCTTTGCTGTCTCTGACAGAATTACAATGTCATCGGCGAACCTCAAAGTTTTTATTTCTTCTCCATGGATTTTAATACCTACTCCGAATTTTTCTTTTGTTTCCTTTACTGCTTGCTCAATATACAGATTGAATAACATCGGGGAGAGGCTACAACCCTGTCTTACTCCCTTCCCAACCACTGCTTCCCTTTCATGTCCCTCGACTATTATAACTGCCATCTGGTTTCTGTACAAATTGTAAATAGCCTTTCGCTCCCTGTATTTTACCCCTGCCACCTTTAGAATTTGAAAGAGAGTATTCCAGTCAACATTTTCAAAAGCTTTCTCTAAGTCTACAAATACTAGAAACGTAGGTTTGCCTTTCCTTAATCTTTCTTCTAAGATAAGTCGTAAGGTCAGTATTGCCTCACGTGTTCCAGTATTTCTACGGAATCCAAACTGAAACTCTGTATAACCTCTGGTTCTTTCAGTTTATCCAGGTCCCATCTCCTTAAATTCCCACCTTTTTGCAGTTTCTTCAGTTTTAATCTACAGGTCATAACCAATAGATTGTGGTCAGAGTCCACATCTGCCCCTGGAAATGTCTTACAATTTAAAACCCGGTTCCTAAATCTGTGTCTTACCATTATATAATCTATCTGATACCTTTTAGTATCTCCAGGGTTCTTCCATGTATACAACCTTCTATCATTATTCTTAAACCAAGTGTTAGCTATGATTAAGTTGTGCTCTGTGCAAAATTCTACCAGGCGGCTTCCTCTTTCATTTCTTAGCCCCAATCCATATTCACCTACTATGTTTCCTTCTCTCCCTTTTCCTACTGACTAATTCCAGTCACCCATGACTATTAAATTTTCGTCTCCGTTCACTACCTGAATAATTTCTCTTATCTCATCATACATTTCATCAATTTCTTCGTCATCTGCAGAGCTAGTTGGCATATAAACTTGTACTACTGTAGTAGGCGTGGGCTTCGTGTCTATCTTGGCCACAATAATGCGTTCACTATGCTGTTTGTAGTAGCTTACTCGCACTCCTGTTTTTTTATTCATTATTAAACTTACACCTGCATTACCCCTATTTGCTTTTGTATTTATATCCCTGTATTCACGTGACCAAAAGCCTTGTTCCTCCTGCCACCGAACTTCACTAATTCCCACTATATCTAACTTTAACTTATCCATTTCCCTTTTCAAATTTTCTAACCTACCTGCCCGATTAAGGGATCTGATATTCCACGCTCCGATCCGTAGAACGCCAGTTTTCTTTCTCCTGATAATGACATCCTCTTGAGTAGTCCCCGCCCGGAGATCCGAATGGGGGACTATTTTACCTCCGGAATATTTTACCCAAGAGGACGCCATCATCATTTAATCATACTTTACAGCTGCATGCCCTCGGGAAAAATTACGGCCGTAGTTTCCCCTTGCTTTCAGCCGTTCGCAGTACCATCACAGCAAGGCCGTTTTGGTTATTGTTACAAGGCCAGATCAGTCAATCATCCAGACTGTTGCCCTTGCAACTACTGAAAAGGCTGCTGCCCCTCTTCAGGAACCACACGTCTGTCTGGCCTCTCAACAGATACCCCTCCGTTGTGGTTGTACCTACGGTACGGCTATCTGTATCGCTGAGGCACGCAATACTCCCCACCAACGGCAAGGTCCATGGTTCATGGGGAGCAGATCACTATCGTACCGGAACGAAAAATGAATGGAATGTCATTTAGGTACATCTAAAGACAGCATTTAACGTATGGAATAAGAATCTGGGACAAAATTTTGTCGAATCAGTTTATTTCATACTGATTTACTTAATTCATATTAATAACGATACGGTCTCGCATTAGAAACTGTCTCAAAGAAATATTCTGACCTCCCACTCCGAAACAGGTAGTTGAGTTATCTACATGAAGTTGCAGTAAGAGAAACAATATGAACTGATTTCGTGCTGTCTTATCAAGTTTGGTCGGATTAACTCATGCAACCTATTATCTTATTGATGACTATCCATAAATGTTAACTACTTTCGGTATAATTTCTACAAATAACACCTAAAGACAGAACTTGAGTTGTAAGAAGACATCTAATTGGGTAAAATTATGTAAATGTGATAGGTATAAAAGAGAAACACGAAACTTCAAATAGTTTTATGTTATAGACGAAAGTGTATGTTTTGTTACAACAGAATTGACTTGTAATATCTGAAAATTTAGGTTAAAAACTAAAAAGATCTTACGAAATAAGGCATTGTCCTTGTCACAGTGAATCGTGTAGTCCATTTACAATACACTCTTTTCCTCACAAATATCTTGATCCTTTGTGGTGGATTTGTCTGTGATAATTTATCGGCAAAATAAAAAAATCCAGAAGAGATAGAATGCAAAATTACTATTACAAATAACAGTTATAAATGACATTGAGAACTGTAAGATACGCTCCGCGGGGCACAGGACGTGGCAGAGCTGTTGCCTCAGGCACAGGTAGACATCACACAGCTCCCACTGAAGGGAAAAGCAAGTAAACAGAGTCCGTCTGCAGGTCGCGAACCAGGGCGGCTACATTCAACGTTTATCATTAAGCTCTATTGTTTCGTTTTATTTACCTTTAATAACAAAATTTTGCATGTTTAACATTTGTGTTTTTACACAGGCTTGTTTCGCTGCTTTTTATAATTTTATAGCCTTCTCCCTAAAAATAATATGAAATAATTGTTTCGTTTTAATGGAAGTGTGGGTTCCCCGTTTTCCCTAGTTTATTTCTGGTTGTGGTTGACTATAATTCAGTGGCGGAAACAACATTTCGAAATCCTGTTTTGCAAACTAAATAACAAGGTGAAGAGGCGGCTTGGCTGGAATAAGAAACATAACCTGACAGTCTACTTAATGAAATTTAGACTGCCATTAAACATCTGAAAAACAACAAAACCCAAGTTGCTGACAGTATTTACAGAGAAATGCTCGGAGATTCCGATGTGGCAAATGGAGTCCAACAACGTTGTATGCTGTCACCTGAGCTCCGTAACATCTGTGCAGACTGTATCAACATTGGACACAATACTACCTGTGATTGTGGAATTTCAATTGGCGCCAGGAAAAACTGTACTCTACACTTCGATGATGATACTACCCCGATTGCAGGAAGTGAGAAAACCTTAGTGCCGTGTTCTTCAGAGCGGAAACCATTAATTAAAATTTAGGTCCAGAAATAGACAAGAAAAAGACCGAATTAATGGTTACTAAACGCCAAGGTTTACATAAAATCCAATTTAGAGGTTCTTTAAAGGATCTGGAGGTAGTGAATGAGTGTCTAAATCTAGGATCTCTGACAAATGACTCAGGAAACAGTAGTAAAGAAATAAAAACGACAAATGGTCGGTCCTTGGGCGAGCCACAATAGTTAAACACATTAAGCTCTGGCGGAACGGGGTATCATCCAAAACAGCGAAGACGGGCTTGGTGGAGTCCTTGTGTTCTTGTACGGCTGCGAGACCTGAACAGTGAAAGCTAGTGACAAAAGCCGAATTTATGATTTCGATTTGTGGTGTTGGAGGCGAATGTTACGCGTATCATGGGCAGAAAGAAGAACCAATGACTCCCTTATAAAGGCATTTACATCACAGAAAGTTTATCTTCCCGTTTCAGTCATAGAAACTGCCAGTTTCTTGAGCACATTTAGCGAATAGAAGAGGATTATTTTAGAAATACTATATTGCAAGTGAAAATCATAGGCAGAAGACGAGCAGCAATTAGATGGTTGGATCGACTGCTAAAGAAATGAGATTACGACACTCAGCGAGAAGTATACCGATTAATGATGATGACGATAATACTTCAAATGAGTATGTTGTAATTTTTCAAAACGTACCAATATTTAAACTGCATTCCTAACTCGTGTAAGTTAAGCATGCTCACTCGCCCGCTACGACAAAAATTGTTCCATTTTTAAGCAGGACTCACGAACACGCGCGGTAGTCGATTTTAAGAGATCACCGCAAGGGCTGGATGACGACTTGAAGTTTTACATTCTTAACAAGATTCCGTGTAAACATTTCTTTTTCCTCTTCAACTCCCACTTTATAACATTTTTGTAACTGTTTGTATTTGTTAGTAATTTTACATTTCTATCTTTTCTGTGCTTTAGTTCTGATGATGACTTCTAAGAAGCTAGAGTGGTTGACCGTCATGAATCCATCAAATACGATCAAACCAATTGTGAACAATAGAGTGTTTAGCTAGAAGCAGGTCGAATAGATGTCAGCCTAATGGTTGACATTGATCTCTGTATGTCGAGAATTCATGCGGTTCTATCAAAATATGACTTGTATTTATCATAAATGTCAGCCCGCATGTTTAAGTTTCCATAAGTAAAGAACAAGTCACACAGTTATTGGGAAAAAAGAAATAAGATCTGTTTTCGAGACATTTAAGTGCAGTTATCTTTGTCGTCATCGTGAAAAGATGTTCAGGTTACTAGCAGGTTCGTGACTCTATGGCTGACTCCAATTCATCCTGTTCCAGGTCAACTGCTTCGTACTCTGGTACCTTGCTCTTCTCACTTCATTCAGAAGTATTATTCGTCTCCTTCCTATTTCCGTTTGTCCTTCCACTGTACATTCGACAGCTATTATTAGTTTCTTCTTCCTCGCATTATATGCAGAGATCCAAACTATGTAAAACACATGTGTTTCAAATACAAATAGATTCATTCCTATTTTTATTTTGCATTTGAAACATCTTTTTCAAAAAGCATTTTCTGTTTTTTTACTATGTAAAATAAACATTTTATATATAAGAAACGTAAAATTAATCCTTTAAGGATCTTATTGAAAGTACACAGCAGTTATCTGTCCCGCAAAAAATTTTGTGTTGGCAAATACGTAATAAAAATCTTCTACTGAATTGTATTACTTAGAAAACAAACAATCGCCATAATAAAATTGGTGTCTGCACTTCCAGTGTAATATTGGTAGTACAACAATAGTATCAAAATTATCAGTGGCCGATAAAAAACTAGTGATACTAATCATACCAAAGAAAAGAAAAAGCAATTCAAGTACTCCATAGACGTAAACACTGTGCGAAAAGGTATAGCTGTCACTGTCACATTGAATAAACTCTCTCAGTGTTTCCTTTGAGTAAATTCATAATCACGCAAAAATTCGATACTGACATCACTCCCCCCTCGCTTTACTACCTTTTGAAATCATTATGCATAATCAGATTATGTGGGTACAATACACATTAATCAAACAATAATAGTAAACGTATAATGTCTAGTCACGTCTTACTGCCTTTTCTACTAGTTCAGGTCTTGGCTATATTCAGTTGACAATATATTTTTGGCACTAATTGCACCATCTCTATCCATTATGCAATTATTTTAGTTTAAACAAATCGTTCTTTAAATGAACGAAAACTACAAAACATGAAATAAGCAAATTCAGTAAAAGAATTTTGCGTCTCTTATTGAATGTTTGTTGAGCCCTATGGCCCTATTGCATCCAGTGATAGTGCCCAGACTACAATATATCTGGGAACACTACAATATTTAAAAGGCAACAGCAATAGCTTAGATTCCTGAAACCAATGATACCACAAAGGTGGAAGATGAAAGATGAAAGATCGAACAGTTATTGGTGTTCAAAATCAGTGAAATAAATTGCATTTAAAGTATTTACTAACTAGCATATTTTATTTGGATAAAGGCATTTTGAAAATACGTATTTTGTGTATAGTATTTAAATATTTAAAAATATATTTAGTATCTACATTTGAAATAGTAAAAGTGACTGAGTATTTGCATTTTTAATTTAAATAATTTTAATGAAGTATTTTGCAAATCTTTGGGTATATGTCTCACCCAGTTTGCTTCCCTTTCCTTAATCAGGTACTTCACTATTCTTCACTTCGTCCATCCATTTTATTTTCTCCATTCACTTCAAAACGCACATTCAGTGCTTCAATTTTGTCTCTTTTCGCCTTGTTCAGTGTGCAGCTTTGATAGGTGTACAGAAGAAATTTTAAAAAATTGAAAAAAGAAAAACAAATGATCGAATATATTATGAAATGATTTAGCTGAATGCAAGAAATAAAACAGCTTCAACAAACTTTTGATGCACCCTTGAATCATAGAATTCACGTATAGTTGCGATAAAAGTTTCTCTAATATACTTCATCTCTAACTTCGACAAATTTCTCACTACACTTTTTTTCAATTTTATTTAATTTTCAAGTTTTGTTCAGAAAGCATGAAATATAATATATTTTAAGATCGGCCAGAATTGCGTTATTATTATTAGCTGTATTTTGCTCAACAAAAAGCAAAGACGTTTCAATGTACGCACTTATTTAAAATTTACTAATTATTTCATCATGAAACAAAGAATTTCACAATTTCTACATCTGAGTAACGTTTTGTGCGCAAATTAGAAAGGTCTTGCTAGAATTAACTTCATGAAACGTCATTTACATAGCAACTGTTCGTGAAGTACTTCATTTTTCGCTGAAATCACCGAATAAGTATTGCTATGTTTCACTGATTACTTTCAAACAATTAAATGTTTCTTTGGAAAACTACACTGCCCGCTGATTAACATGGTGTCTCATTTGTCCGTTCCCCTCTTTGTTTGGCTACAAGAATTCGGTCAAAAGTCCATTGTGTAATTTCTAGGGACTCTTCTTCTCGCTCCACTCAAACACTTGACCAAAAACGTTCCACATAAACCATTTAAGCACACTCTTTCTTAAGTCGAAGCTCAATTTGCTGCATAATGAGAGTCTGTTTCCCTGGAAAGTTTGGTTTACCATTTCAGTTCGTGATTGAGCCATGGCAAAAATTGCTGTTTTGAAGAGTGCGCCGCAGCGCGTAGTCTAAAGCAGTTGCCCTCCATTTCTGGCGGTGGTGCCGCTGTGACAATCGCAGCTTTGGTGTCTCCCTCTGGTGGGAAAGGGAAAGGTTGTCTGTTCACGTGCATTTAAGGGGCACTATGAGCTCGCCAGTCGGGCAGTCTGGGTCAGTGTCTCGTCCGCATTTGTTAGGCAGTTAGTGTCTGTCTATCGTTCGGAGTGCTAGGATGTCTGTCGTTCGGATCAACCTTTAAAGCCGGCAAAATGAGAGCCTTTCCACTCCGCCAGTAAGAGAACTCAGGGAGTGGTCGCCCGCTCGTGGCTTAGTTCCTGCATCTGAGTCTGCGCGTTAGGCCGCCAGTCTGCTCGAGTTTACTCAGGCAATGGTCATTGGCGGTTGGATCGAACGGTTGGTCGGTCCCGCACTGAGACACAAGTTGTCTTGCCCGTCTCGAGCGTCGGCGCATGTGAGGTCGCCACGTGAGTCCAGTGGGCCGCGGCGTATAGCGAAGGCTAGTGGCTTCGCGGTCGACACGAGAGCAACAGGAGCCAACCCACGACATCAATCTGGCCTGTGCGAGCTGCGACGCCGTGAGACGAGAGATCGGCGCGCCTTCCTGCGTCCGTTGAAGCGGCTGGCAGTGGACGATTCGGGAGAGCGATTTGGGATTGCTGCGCCAGGTCTTCTCGAGAAATCGCAGTTTATTTTTAGTTGCGTGATTGGAGATTTGTTGTTTGATTTACTCTTGTTAAATTCTACTTGTTTTCTTGGTGAGGTCACCAACCGTTTTGCTTTGGGGTCGTCCCACCTTCTTCTCCGTTTGCCCACCAGCGGGAAGGTGGTTGTTTATAAATCGGGTGGTCCGTTTTTCCCTTGTGGAGTAGGGGCGGTTAGAGCAACCTGCGGTTCGGGTTGTTCCGTAATCTCCTTATCAATCTACTGTACGTTAGTATCTGCCTCTGTCATGTTTGTCGGATTTGGTGTGTTAACGAATTTGTTGTTTGGAGTGTAACGGCTTTATACCTGGAATACGTTTTGATCTTTGGAAACTTTGATATTATTGCCTATGATCTTGAGAGGCGGTACTGTAGATCATCTTAACTATTGTTTGGCCAACCTTGTAGAATTTTATATAAGGTTGCATTTCATGGGCTTTTATTTAAATGATCATTTTAGTATATGAAGTTGCCACCCTTTCACCGTAAGACTTTTCTTAGAAGTTAAAATCAAATTGCACCTTCGGTGGCAAGGTTAACATTTTAATTGTTAATGCTTTGTACCATTTACATCCCTCCTACGGGGGGGGGGGGGGGAGGTGGGGGGTGCATAATTTGTGTTCTTGTGCAAATTGTTAAAACTCTTAGTTTAAGTTAACTGGTGTGTTGCAGATTTGCACCAGTGTAGTCTTTCAGAGACTGTAGTGAGCGGTTGTAACTACGGCCGTGTCAAAAGGGAGCGGCAAGGTTGTCTGCCTGAAAGTTCATACAGTCAAAACTTGTTTCTTTCTGCCTCTGAATAAATTGTAACTTTTATATATAGTGGGTGCTTTCTGATTATAATTTTAAATCTGTTTCTTTTAAAAAATGCTTTTAGGCACTATTAAAGTGAATAAAATTCCCATCTGTTAAAAGGAATTTGGTTATGATTTCATCAGTTACTCCCTGGCAACTACTTCCATGATTACATAGTGTGATTAAATGTGTTAATGTTCTTGATGAATTCTTAAGAATATTCTTTGAAAATAAATCACGGTTCAGTGATATTATTTTGTTTTCATTTGTTCAGTTACCGCTTAGCATCCTCCCCACAAGTCTGTACTCAGACTCACAAAAACAGTAATGTAATATCTTCACAAAATGCTAATTCAAGTAACAGCAACAGCTGTCGGCGTGTGAGAGTATCCTCGTGAGGTGCAGACTGTGAGGCAACACGGATGTTCTGAGAATGACGAAAGGAGAACAGCACCAGGAGACTGGTAAGTCGCTGGCACACGTGGCCGGTGTGCGCCGCGCTGCGTGAGCTGCCCTTTCTGGGGGGGACAATGGGTCACGTGGTGCGCTGGTAGCGCCAGGTGCGCGTCACGTGTTCTGCCGGCGAATGCCATCACGTTCGCGAGACTTGTGCAAAATTTAATTAATCCAACTTCCCTGTGCGCGTGCTGTTCCAGCGGTGTATGAAGCGGCTGCGTACTAATGCTGAACACGTTTCGAGTTCCGTACGGCCTGACATTTGCGTATTGTGAGCTGATATTGAGCAGGGTGCTTTTGGAACGTACAAAAAGTTGTTCCGCCTGTATCCATTGCTGCTGTTTATGAGAATGGTCATTTACATTCTTCACCTATTCATGTAGCTTTCTGAACAAGCCATATAATTTTTTTTAAGAAGGTGGAGTGGCAAAATCTTCAATCCGGGTGAATCGTTTGATGCAGTCACGATGATATTTCCTGTGTCAGTCTGTTCATATCAGAGTACCACCTAATTACGTCTATATAACCCATTTTTCTTCCTGCATGTGATGTTTTCCGAAAGTTTGGCCATGCCTTTTTGGTACACCCTCTATAACTTGGACGAGCTTATCTGACAGATAGATGTGTTGTTATTTTACAACGAGTATCATTTATAATGACCACTCAAAATAACTGTTCGTGCAGAGCCGCGCGGGATTAACCGAGCGGTCTCTGGCGCTGCAGTCATGGACTGTGCGGCTGGTCCCGGCGGAGGTTCGAGTCCTCCCGCGGGCATGTGGGTGTGTGTGTTTGTCCTTTGGATAATTTCCGTTAAGTAGTGTGTAAGTTTAGGGACTGATGACCTTACCAGTTAAGTCCTGTAACATTTCACACACATTTGAACATTTTTTTTTTTTTTTTTTTTTGTTCGTGCAAAAGCGAAATAAAAATGAATGTAGCAAATGTTGTTTAGTTACCAAGCAGATATTAACTAGAATGACTGCCTTCCTTGTAACTTTTTTTATTGCGAGGATATGAACAGCAGTACGCCTTCTGTGAACAGTATCCTACATTTTGCATTCAGCAATTTACTTCATCTTTTCAATACTTGTTTACAAACGTACGACAGTGTGCTACTCGAATAAACATAGCCTTATTAAAAACTTAACACAAAACTGATTTTGTCAGTCGTGTACTGCCGCAAAGTGCGGGTACCTAGGTACCACATTCGTCCATTTCGCCGAATTGGCAGTAAATGAAACGAAACAACGAACATCAACCATCTTGAGTTAAATTTTATGTGAGAACAACGTGCACTAATTAAGAGAGGGTACGTTATGCCACAGAATACAAAAGGGGAATACATTAAATTTTTCGAAAGTTCACATTAGCACAGCCACAGGCGACACCAGGCAGAGGTGGTGACGTAACCACGCAGCTGAAAGAAACAGTCAACACTATAAGTTGTTTGCGTGCAAGAGTACGCTTTGCTACGTCGGTACCAATCCGTAAGCGCCAAGTCTCCTACCTTCCTTGCCCGCGAAAGACAGAGGTCCCAAGTTCGAGTCTCGGTCCGGCACGGAGTTTTAATCTGCCCCCTAGTTTCATGTGAACGCACACTCCGTCGCAAAGAGAAAATTTCATTCTGGAAACATCCCGCAGGCTGTGGCAAAGCCCTCTCTCCGTAATATCCTTTCTTCCAGGTGTGCTAGTTCTGCAAGTTTCGCAGGAGAGCTTCTGTGAAGTTTGGAAGGTAGGAGACGAGGTATTTACGGGAGTACAGCTGTGAGGACGGGTCGTGACTCATACTTGGGAAGCTAAGCTGACAGAGCGCTTGCCCACGAATAGCAAAGGTCCTGAGATCGAGTCTCGGTCAGGCACACAATTTTAATCTGTTGGAACTTTGTGAAGACAGGTGCCTGGAGTCATTCGAAATGTGGTGGTGCGGAAGAATGACAAAACTAGCTGAACACACAAGGAATACAATTAATTATTAACAAAATTGGGGAAGGAAGACTTCTTTGTAAACACTTATCAAAAGAAGACGCAGGTTCGTGGTATCTCCCACGGCACTGAGACGCCGGACGGAGAGCAGAAAGGGAACACAGTAGGAGTACACAAAGAACGGAATAGGCAACATATATTTTACGAAGTTTTAGATGCAGCTATTACGTAAATATGAAGCTCTGCACAAGACGATAAAAAGCAATGAACCATTCGAAAAACTGAGGACTTAAGAAGACCGGTTTGAGAGTCGATATTTCGATAGCAGTACTCTCGAGCCCTTTTGTTAGTTTCAACATCGAGCATTCTGGCGTTTGTGTCAGTGGTCTTCTGTGCCGAGGACATTAAAGCTGTTTGACGGTATTCGCCGAGTGGGCTATCAGGGTATCGAGATTAAGCCTATTAAAGGTAATTACGTAGCAAAAGTAAGCAAACTGAAACAGATGTCAGAAAGTTTCCAGTTATTTACGTGGGAAATATGGCAAGACTTTCTACAGTGACAAAAATATTTCTATAGCAGTTTATTGCGCCGACTACCGCTTTGGTATATAAAGAATATTCACATTAGCAGTTTCGGCAAATTGCTGCCTTCTTGAGATGTGCTTAATACACAAAAAGCTTCGTTCAAACAACTACGGTTAAGCACTTTGAACATCGTGAAGGTATTTAACATTTCAGTAACTGTACATATCGTCATACGATAAAAAGACTCAAAACAATCTTGTTTAGAAATGTGACACTGAAATCATTTCTGCCGCCATGTGTTTTAAGAGTTCTTCCTGAGAATGTTCTATGAGAAAAGGTAGAACGCTTGAGATGACTATTCACTCTATCGATGATATAGTATTTAAATCTCAACATTTGTCGCTCATTTCTTGCGCAGAGTTGTTTTATCTGAACAGTCTGATGTCAGCGAATGGAATGAGCAACCGTTTCAACTCGTCCACCAAGACCGTTGTTCGTGCAGCACCTACCATTCTCCTCTCAGCCATTCGTTTCAGTTTCCCCAGGCGACAGCAAGACAAGCCGGCGAAAAAGGGACAATCTCCCACTGTTATTTAGGCCTACAATGAACAACATGTGTTCGACGTGTGGTGCGAATGAAACAACAGGGACTTGTACCATGCGGGGGAGGCTCGACTGCTATGTGGCGTTGCAACCACAGCTATTTCGTGGTTGTGGAGGTGAAATACTCCAACACTTTTCAAAATTATTCAAGAAACTGTCATTTTTAGCACCAGATGTGTTAAAATGTCTAAATATTTGACACAGCACATGGTTATTAAGGACATAAAACGCACACTTATGAGCAGCGTAGGGTAGCCGAGCGATCTGAGGCACCTTGCCACGGTTCGCACGACTCCCACCCGTCGGAGGTTCGAGTCCTTCCTCGGGAATGGGTGAGTGTGTGTGTGTGTGTGTGTGTGTGTGTGTGTGTGTGTGTGTGTGTGTGTGTGTGTGTGTGTGTGTTATCCTTAGTATAAGTTAATTCAAGTTAGGTTAAGTTAGGTTTAGTAGTGTGTAAGCCTAGGGACCGATGACCTGAGAAGTTTCGTCCCACAGGATCTTACCTCACATTTCCAATTTTTTTTTCTGCACACTTATGTTTGCCGTCGTGTGACTTCAAGCATACAAAAATCAACTCACTACCGGGACCTGCAATACGGAACACTACTTGAGCGTCAGACACACTTGTGAAATAAATAATTTACAGCGGTATTCTGCGGATGTTTCCTGCACTTTCCGACGTTCATTCTAGAGAAATCAGGACTATGTGACCAGGAAAGTGTATGGTGCGATACGATACATAGCACTTGCTTGAAATTTTCGTAAGCAAATTCAGTCCTTCTGGGGAATCATCTTCAAGAGAAGTACTGCACATTTGAAATTCAACAATGTGACCTACCGTGTATTAATTTCCATTAGCGATAAACCATCCAAAAAGAAGAATTTTATCACAACGACTTATTCAATTTCATGCACCTTGAAGACGCACAAACAACACTAAGCATCAAATAGACGTATAAAGAAAACTGGAGCGCAGACGAAGTCGACATTTTACTTAAGATATGCACTACAAGTGCGACAGCAAGTAAACCCATTCAGCATACAATGAAGGCTTCCAACAGCAGTTTATGTCGCTCTGCAACGTCCGACCCGTCAGTCGACAAGACGCAACAAAACCAGGAACACATCTGAAGGTCTCCAATGCAACTGTGTGCCGAAATGTCAGAAAAGAAAAGTTTACTCGTTCACGACCGTGTATGTGTAAAGATTCGCCAGCAACTAATAGCCACGGTTATCGATGGTAAAGGTATGTTCACAATGAAAACGTACTCCAATAAACTCGCTTGATAACTGTTATCAACACAAAATTTGACTTAGCTTCCAACTGTTGTCTGAAATCATGAGTTCTAGAAACAAATTGGGGGAAGTTTTGTCAAAAGTTTATAGTTTATAGCCATTAGGAAGAAACACGGCAGAGTTGAGTGACTATCGCATAGTGATTCCCGAATGATCCGCGAAAGTAACTGTTCAGTTTTTAGTAGAAACTGAAATTAGAAAACCTATGTGGATCCTTCTGATTCGATAATTTTGTGAATAAATTATTTCAGTTGAACAGTTTCTGTATTATATGTAAAATGCAGTGGCAATTACTATGTTCATTTTGTGTTTTAAATGTATTTTGGTTGCTTCCTTGTAGAGAAGAATGGTAGCAAGATACAGTGGATGTACTTAGAGATTGAAATAACTGCCAAGTACTATGGTAATCTGAGACCTTAAACAATAAGTTTCGGTTCCTTGCCTTCAGGTAGTGGGATACTGGGAAGGAATACCGCATGTGTACGTGTCAATAGGTGTATGTATCATTGTCTTACGAAAGTATAGAAAGTAAAATAAGAGTACTTACTTTTATAGAATCCTTGAGTATATTCACAGTAATCCAGCTCGCTCGAGGTTCAGTTATACTAACTTTGCCCATTGTTATTCGGTGGGAGTACTTTAAACTTGTATAACTGTCAACTGTACCGCTACTGGCCCCAAGAGTTCTTCGCATTGCCCACGTGTCATACGAACTGTCTTCAGTATAGAGCTCCTCCAATACAGGGTTCATCTACATCTACCTACAGAATCCGCAATCCACTGTATGGTGCGTGGCGGAGGTACCCTGTACTACTACTTGTCATTGCCTTTCGTGTTAGATTCACAAACAGAGCGAGGAGAAAACAACTATCCTTATGTCACCGTATGAGCTCTAATATGTCGTGTCTTATGTTAGTAGTCATTACGCGAAATGTACGTCGCCAACAGTAGAACCGTTCTGTGGTCATCTTGAAATACTGGTACTCTTAAGTTTTCTCAGAAGTGCTCCTCGAAAAGAGCGTCACATTCCGTCCAGTGATTCCTGTTTGAGGTCCCGAACCATCTCCGTAACATGTGTGTTGTTCGAACCTACTGGTAATAAATCTAGGAGCCCTCCTCTGAACTACTTCGATGTCTTCCTTTAATCCAACCTGGTGCGGATCCCAAACACTCAAGCAGAACTCAAGAATAGGACGCAGTAGCGTCCTGTATGCTGCGTCCCCTACAGATGAGCCACACTTTCCTATAAATAATTCTCCACCATTCGCCTTCCCTACTGCGATCCTAACATGTTCATTTCATTTCATATTACTTTATACTCGAACATCATGGGTTTGTTTTCCCTACTCATCTGCATTAACTTACATTTTTCTACCTTTAGAGCTAGCTGCCACTCACCTCAACCAGAAATTTAGCCTAAATCATCTTGTATCCTGCTCCTGTCACGCAACGACGACACCTTCCCATTCACTACAACCAGCCGGAGCGGCCGATAGGTTCTAGCCGCTACAGTCTGGAACCGCTTGACCGCTACGGTCGCAGGTTCGAATCCTGCCTCGGGCATGGATGTGTGTGATGTCCTTGGGTTAGTTAGGTTTAAGTAGTTTTAAGTTCTAGGCGACTGATGACGCAGAAGTTATGTCCCATAGTGCTCAGAGCCATTTGAACTATTCACTTCAGCACTAGAAGCAAACAGCCGCAAACTCCTGCTTACTCGGTCTGCCAGATTCATCATCATTTTCTTTGGGCCTTTGTCCCACTTCAAAGCGGTGTTGAGCTTCTAACTATGGGGTTGGCGATGTTGGGGTTGCCGATGTTGGTGTCAGAGAGTGGCCAGATGCCCTTCCTGTCGTCACCCCCCACCCCCTGGGATGGAATTGGTGTACCCCAGCTGTCTGAGTCTAGTGTAAGCCATGAAATAGTGCCAACGTCTTCAAATGTCTGTGAGTCGTCTAACTCTGGTGAGACGTGGGGACCAGCCCAGGATTCACATAGGGGTGTGTGGAAAACCATCTAAACACCACGTTCAGCCTGGCCGACTCACTGGCCTTCGTCGTTAATCAGCCGGCTGGATTCGATCCTGGGCCGGCGCGCCTACCAGAGTCCCAGGAAACAGCGCATTAGAGTCCTCCGCTAAACCTGGAGAATTGTCTGCCAGATTATTTATTTATATAGAATACAGCAACGGTTCTGTCACACTTCCCTGGGGCAGTCCTGTCAATATCGTTGTCCCTAATGAATATTCGCCGTCGAGGAAAACATACTTGGTACTCTCACTTAAGAAGACTTCGAGCCACTCACATATTTGGGAACTTATTTCGTATGTTTGTACGTTCGTTAACAGTCGTCAGTGTGGCACCGTATCAAATGCTTTATGGAAATCTAAGAATATGAAATCTGCCTCTTGCTCTTCGTCCATGGTTCGCAGTATCTCGTGTGAGGAAAGGGAAAGCTGAGTTTAGCACAAGCGATGCTTTGTAAGTCCGTTTGTGGACAGAAGCTTATGTTCGAACTGAAGATATGTCCAAGAAATCTGCTGTAAAAAGATGTCAAAGACATTGGTCTGTAATTTTGCGGGTCCCTTATCCTTCTTGAATACAAGAGTCCCCTGATCGCTTGGGACTTTGCGCTGGACGAGAGATTCGGGATAAACGCAAGCTAAGTAAGGGGCCAGTGCCTGTGTTTCAGACGGACGATGCCGAGTTACTTCGGACATGCGCATGCAGGCACTAAACAGTATTTATCCGCTTAGACCGGGCAAGTAACTTCCAAGTAAAATGTCTTTCCTCTACGTGAATACACACAATGGATTACGAGTGCAGGTTGTAGTTGACAACATATGGAAGATTGGGTGTGGCCCTTTGTCGTGTTCCGATAACCTGACGGTAAGCGGGAAATCCAGGGTCGGGTACCCATCCGCCCCAAATTTTCATTGCCGCCATTCCGTTATACAGCTTATGGTTGTCCACATTCGCAACTGAGAAGTTTCATATTCCAGTAAGGCTTTTCGGTGCGACACTCCTGTTCCCACCGAAATTGTTTGAGATGCGATGCTATACGCATGTGACTCGCCATACGACAAGCGACAAGATAGCATGAATCACTTTTCTGAGTTTCAGTTGCAATAATGAGCTCTTTTGAAGAGAACGTTATTGTGGCTTGTCATTCTTTTTAAAGCTCCAAAAACTGAAAAAGATAAGGATGTGTTGGGTGCTCCCGGACAATGTTGTAAATATCAAACATATTTTGGTTGTGGCTTCTCGTGAGGCCTCTCAACGCAAAACATCCACGAATTCTAGTGAACGACTGCAGCCAGTTTCCACTTTTTGGAGCAACTAGGGCAACTACTCTGACAAAGCAGGACACAAATTGTCGACTTGCTGTTTCTCCTACTGAAGAGCTACTCATTAGAGCATGGTATGCTGGTGAAAGTGCGTGAATGACGACAAAAATTCCACCATTAAAAGTTTAATTTTTATTAAGGCCACATGGTATGGCACTGTATTCAGTGTGGTACATACCTGGTGTGTCTTGTAAGAGTCCTCAAGAGCATTTACTCTGGTGTTTCGGGAGATATTTTCAATTTCATTTTTTTCAATTTGTAGCTGGTTTCTTCGCAAGCAAGTACTGATCACTACATGTTTCATGAGACCTCTAGCGTCGACGGAATGCGTAAGTACATATCCTGTTCACAACAAAATTATTTTGAAATCAGAATTCTACGTGCCCATTCGGTAGAGCGCTACCAGTTAGTCTCCTACGATATTGCCTTTATGTATATGTATTAACAGGGATAGTAAAACACGAGGAATAACCGGCACTCCAGCAGCTACTGACCAGCACGTTTCTGCATGGCGGTAGCAGACAGCGCGGGCCAGGGCGTTGCTGGAGTACTCTTTATTCCCCGTGTATTACAGCCCCTGTTAATACATATCGTTAAAACGAGTCTCGCACTAGGATAATTTGGGACCGCTTGTCAAATGGGCACTTAACATTCACCCAAACTTTTTTTTTTTTTTTTTTTTTTTTGTAATGGGAAACAAAACCGTGGCTTTCCATCGACGTTGGGTGTCGTACGAAAGACATAGCATTTGTTTGGGCTGACTCCAAGTACAGTTACAAAGACAAAAATTGCATATACCTGTCGAAACACCAGTTACAATGCGCCCGGCGATTCTTAGGAGAAACACCATGTATATAAATAATGGTCACAGATTAATCAACCAATAATAGTATTTCTACAACTGTTGAATTTCGGAAAGTACTACATTATTCACGTTCAGGAGTATTCAGAAGAAACGCTGCTAGATTTGAAATAAGACCAGTGACCATCGACAGTGGTACAGTGGGTGCTGAACTCTGCATATGACAATGTATTTGAAGACATGGAAATTAACCTATGATGATAGAAAAATCCCTACGTCTTCTTCACGGTTTTGTGTAGCTTCTAATTTAAAATGAAGAACAATTTAGCTCTCCTATCTCTCTTAAGACTGTGACAAAGTTTTCTGAAATTCGGGAGCAAGGACTGAATACACATCCAGCCATTGTCATCAGCTGATGATTCCTAGCAAGTTTTTCACTTCCAGCTTCGCCCCGTATCAACAGCATACGAAGAAGAGAAACATGTGACAGCTGTGCACTCCGCATACCAGACCACAGAAGGCGGAAGTATCTTCACGTGCGGAGTGTAGCTGCCACCATCTCGAGGTCAGCTTCCAACATACGCACATCAAAAAAGGTTTTGCGTCACCCCATTTCCCAGAGCTCCTGAAGACAAACGTCGACTGTGGATAATGTATCACAGACACAGTCCCTTTGACTGTTACGAGATATCACTAAACCCACAAAAAGATGTAAAGAACCATGCATAAGCAGCGCCCATTAGACGGAGGGGTTCCGACAGCGGATCAGTTGCAGTCATTCCAACAGGAAGGAGGTACACAGCTTGTTTTGTCTGTAGATCAACCATGCCTAGACGGTCAATACCGCTGTTAGACGGCGTCCGCATTTTTACTTTGTGACAGGAAGAGCTCTCAACAAGGGAAGTGTCCAGGTGTCTCGGAGTGAACCAAAGCGATGTTGTTCGGACATGGAGGAGATACAGCGAGACAAGAACTGTCAATGACGTACCTCGCTCAGGCCGCCCAAGGGCTACTACTACTGCAGTGGATGACCGCTACCTACGGATTATGGCTCGGAGGAACCCTGACAGCAACGCCACCACGTTGAGTAATGCTTATAGTGCGGCCACAGGATGTCGTGTTACAACTCAAACTGTGGCCAGTAAGTTGCATGATGCGCAACTTCACTCCAGACGTCCATGCGAGGTCCGTCTTTGCAACCTCGACACCATGCAACGGGGTACCAATGGGCTCGACAACATGCCAAATGGACCGCTCAGGATTGGCATCACGTTCTCTTCACCGATGAGTGTCACATATGCCTGCAACTAGACAATCGTCGGAGATGTGTTTGGAAGCAACCCGATCAGACTGAACGAATTAGACCCACTGTCTAGTGAGTGCAACAATAAGGAGGTTCCCTGCTGTTTTGGGGTGGCATGATGTGGGGCCGACGTACGTCGTTGGTGGTCATGGAAGGCGCCGTAACGGCTGTACGATACGTGAATGCCACCCTCCGATAGATGGTGCAACAATATCGGCAGCATATTGAAGAGGTATTCGTCTTCATGGACGAAACTTCGCGCCCATCGTGCACATCTTGTGAATGCGTTCCTTCAGGATAGCAAAATCGCTAAATTAAAGTGGCCAGCATGCTCTCCAGACATGAACCCTATCGAACGTGCCTGGGATAGACGGAAAACGGCTGTTTATGGACTACGTGACCCACCAACCACTCTGAGGGATCTACGCCGAATCGCCGTTGACGAGTGGGACAACCTGGACCAACAGTGCCGTGATGGTGTTGTGGGTAGCATGCCGTGACGAATACAGGCATGCATCAATACAAGAGGACGTGCTGCTAGGTATCAGAGGCACCGGTGTGTGTGGCAATCTGGACCACCACTTCTGCAGGTGCGGCTCTAAGGTGGTACAACATGTAATGCATGGTTTTCATGAATAATAAAAAGGGCAGAAATGATGTTTATGTTGATCTCTATTCCAACTTTCTGTACAGGTTCCGGAACTCTCGGAACTGAGATGATGCATTTCTTTTTAATGTGTGTAGATCACGTACTTTCTCGAGAACAGAAAGAGATATCGCTCTCTTTCAACCGTTAAAAAGAATTTCCATATATTAGCTCTATTGCGTAGTGATAAATGTATCATCTAAACCCCACCAAAAGTAAAATGGCCGTCGGCTACATTCTTCACAGGAAAGTTTTCAAAATATGACTGCTGATTTGCTTGCGAAGTATCACAATAGCCAAGGGGAACAGCGGAAACATAACCAGTTCATTATCAAGATGTGATGTGGGTTCGTAAAATGTGAAAAATTCATTTTTTTACGGAATCGTTTCCTAAGAAACAAATGAGACATGTTGTACAGTAGAATAACTTAAATAACATGGGTTTTAATTTTGTACATATAAAGCTCACCATTCACTGGGAAACTAAGAAGAGAGATGGATGAAACTTTGCTTCATTTAGGTGAAATATTTTTGTGGCACGTCTGAGGACTCGAAATGTGTATCGTCCAATACACGTGCGTGGAGGAACCAGCGCTCTCGGTTGCCTCGGGCGATGCGATAGAGATACGTGTCTGTCTCGTGTCGGTGTCGTTCCAGTGTGAGCCAGAGGCGTCTCTCCAGCTACCTGCCTATGCGCTCCACCTGTATATCGAATAGCGGACATACTTGTGCATCCGCACTGAAAAAGGTGGATACATTGCCTATGTAGGCGAATCTGTTCTTTCGGACCTCTCCGAAACAGCAGCCACCACATGTTTGTACAACTGATTTGCCTAGATGGTCAGTAGATCCACCTTCTTTAGTGCAGATGCGCAAGTACGTTCGAAATCCTGCCAGGATCTCTGAAGTAGCGAGCAGGGAAGAAATGAACAAGAATTGCGGATAGGTGGCGCTCGGTGGGAATGTGGGTCGCCTGTAAAGCGTGCCGAGGGAGTCCGCGCATTCGCGATAACAGTGTGTCCTGGATAATGCAGTGGTTAACGCACTTGCCTAGTGAATACGAGATCCCTCTTTGGCACCAATTTTCACTCCTCGTCGCTGATTCCGTGTAATGTCAAGATGCAGCTTGTGATCTCCCAATTTTGGCACCCTCTCCCTTTTCTTTTCTCTCTTCTCCTCTTTCTTCCTCCTCCGTCGTACCGTGGCTATATCTCAGGGTTTTCAACACAAAAAGGGAGGGAGAAAGGTGGTACGTTTGTGTGGTTGGTCATGATGACGTAGTGCTGTGTGTGTCACCCTTATCTCCGCTTTGAGAAGATTTATGACTGAATCAGAAACAAAAAAATCTCGACTTGAGATGACGTCATGGGTTACTACCTGTTTTGACTCTCCTACTCTGACGTGACACAAGGTATATCCGATTGTAACGGACATCCCCACAAGATTATTTCTTAAAGATTTCGAGAGCTACACGGACGATTACCAGCATAATGCTACAAGCTGACATCAGTAATCCGTTTCCATTCCTTTCCTTCTTGCCCTCTCCACCTTCATATAATCTCGAGTGACAGTGCGTATCGTATCGCATATCGTATCACCTTAGTCTTAGGCAGCATATATTGGAAAGAATGCCGAAAATATGTGTTTTCGTACTCAAATGCATGACGTGGGCACTTTTCACCATATGCTGCTTAAGAGTTACGGTTTCTGAAGACAGCTAACAGGCAAAACGGTTCCCGATTATAAGCGTATTCTATGAGTGTATCTGAAACTGTGATCGTGAAACACTTTTGCTTAAGAGCCATTATTGTAATGATAGGTTGACTCTACGAGCCGCATCGGAAGGGGAGAAGATGGGCGGGGGCCACTCAGTATAGATTCAACTTCCGCCAAACCATGGTTGCCGAGATAAGCTTACCACTTCAACATTTGAATCTACGTATTATGAGGCATCACACTAAATATTTTAAGCGAGAAAGTGAATCAATTATTATTTTCTGGAGACTCTGACAATGACCAATTATCCCTACCTTAGCGGCTACTATGGCCAGTGCCATTGCAATAAGATCCCGTGTTCGTTGTACTGATATCCGGGCACGTTTGCTAGGCATCTTCACGCCCAAGCGGCTGCAGCATACCGTAAGGTCAGATATAACAGATCAGAGACGATATTAAATAATATTTCTTTAGTGATTCAAAATTGTCACAAAGGGATACTATGGCGGAAGACAGCTTTTCATATAAACAACGATGTAAAAATCAGTCATATATGCAATATTTGACGTGATCCTTATATGGGAGTAACTATTATTGAGGTCAACATCTTGTCCGCTTTTCCCGACGAGTATTGTGGCCAATTTTCCGAAATGGACGCCGTATTGGCATCACTGATCCACAGAACAAATTATAAATCTGAAATAAATAACGAGGAACTACATTCTAGCTCTAAAGACATTATTTAAAGATCGAATATGTAAAAAAATTTTATCATACAAGTGACGTAACGATAGTCATGCGAATGACTTATCTTACGTCAGGCGACTCAAAAACTGTTGTATGTTAGATCTCGTCTGACCATTTCTCGGCAAGCAGCAGCGCTGTTTAGATCAAAAGATATCCAGTAGCCACTTTTCCCGTTCTGGGCACTTTACCGAACCTATCCCTACCGATTTCATATTACTTGCTACAAACGAGTATCACATTTGAAGATAACCGTCTGTATAATGTGCTTTCACGATTCCATGTTATTTCCATTTGAGATTTCCACCACAGCAGCTGATCTACACGCTTGTCATTCGTCAGCATTAGAAGCAAACAAATGTTGCCCCTCTTATTTCTATTAACCCTGCAGTGACCGCTCCGCCTGTCACTGTGTTCCCAACAGAAGCTCATGGCCCAATTCCACAACGCCAGTTAAAATTAAGCACGTCTTAAGCACGCCTCTGAAGTATTTTTGTTTATTACTGAACAAGAAAATTACCCTATTAAGATGCTCTTAACGTTAGATGACGTTTTTGTTGTAGTATCATCGTCGCTAGCCAACGGTCTTGCCGCAGTGGTAACACCGGTTCCCGTCAGATCACCGAAGTTTAGCGCTGTGGGGCTGGGCTAGCACTTGGATGGGTGATCATCCGGTCTGCCGCTGTTGGCCAGTGGGGTGCAATCAGCCCTCGTGAGGCAAACTGAGGAGCTAGTTGATTCAGAAGTACCGGCTCCAGTCTCGTAAACTGACCCGGGAGAGCGGTGTGCTGACCACATGCCCCTCCATATCCGCATCTAGTGACGCCTGTGAGCTGAGGATGATACGGCGGCCGGTCGCTACCGTTGGGCCTTCATGGCCTGTTCGGACGGAGTTCAGTATTTTATCATCGTGGCTAGTGTAGTATCCTCGTTGCCACTGTCATTTTGAATAAGGATCACCCCCTGTTGAACTGAAAGGCTTTGACGGCGTGCAAAATATCGGCGCATAACTCAGTTCTGGATACGGTTTAATGAACGAGGATAACACTTGCGAATGTAGTGCAGCAAAATCTTGAGATCTGCGTCTGCTTCCGTGGTTTATGAAAATGCATCAAAATCACAGTCTGAGCCAATCAGAAGGCGAGATAGGGTGTCTGCATTGTCATGGTTTCCCGTAGGTCTGTACACCATTGCATACTTATACTGCGAAAGCAACAAAGCCCAGCGTTGCAATTTTTGAGCAGTACGTGTAGGAACCAGATTTGACGGATGAAACAAGCACTGCAAAGGCTTGCTTTTTGCCACTAAATAGAACTTCCGACCATACAAATAGTAATGGAATTTTGTCACACCATACACAATAGTGAGAGCTTCTCTAGTTTTGGAATAATTGCACTGAGTTTGTGTTCACAACTTTGACGCAAAAGCAATGGGTCTGTCTTTGCATCAGTTCTTTGCGAAAGCAAAGCACCGATTCCGTACGAGGAAGCGTCTACTTGTGCTGTTTTAGGCTTTCCCGGCGCTGCATCTGCAAGATAGGTTCCCGGGAGTTACGCCGAATAACATTGACCACACAATATTTAAGCGAGACAACTGCCCGCCATCTTCAGGTGGTATTGTCGCGTCGCTGAGAAGCTCGCCAATTCATATGTTGGCTTTCTAGAACAGCGCAGGCGCCAGCGGGGGCATAACGTCATCGTAGACCAATCGTACACGGCGTCGAATACCAGAGTCCTCTGCTGGAGAAACGGGTCGCGGTCCTGCTGGCGCTGGCGCTGGCGCCTGCGCTGTTCTACGCAGACGGCGACCTGTTTCTCCAGCAGAGGGCTCTGGTATTCGACGCCGTGTACGATTGGTCTACGATGACGTTATGCCCCCGCTGGCGCCTGCGCTGTTCTAGAAAGCCGACATATAAATTGGCGAGCTTCTCAGCGACGCGAGACCGCCCCTCCTATGTTACCATCCATAATGCCTCTTCCTACACCTTCTACCCCTCTGCAGGTGTGCCCCAGGGCTCTGTCCTCTCCCCTCTCCTCTACCTCCTGTACACGGCAGATATGCCCCAACCCCCCCCCTCCAGTACACCTCTTGCAATATGCTGATGACAACGCATTCCTCGCCCTCGCTCATACCCTCCAACGGTCCCAACGCCTTCTCCAGAATCACCTTGACCTTTTTGCTGCATGGTGTAACCAGTGGCTCCTGAAACTCAACCCTTCCAAGACCCAGGCAATCGTCATAGGTCGTACTACTCGCTCGTTTCGGCTCCTGGATTTCTCCCTTACTGCCTGCGCCCGTCCTGTCCGCCTCACCCCCACCCTCACCTACCTTGGCCTCACCATTGACCGTCACCTCACCTGGATCCCTCATCTCCGCTCCATCCAATCCAAAGCCCACAACCGCCTCCGACTCCTCAAACTCCTCTCCGGCCGGACATGGGGGTTGCACCCCTCTACCAACCTCCACACCTACAAATCCTTAATCCGTCCCATCCTCTGTTATGCCAGTCCTGCCTGGATATCTGCCTCCCCCCAAATTCTATAAGTCTCTCCAGATCCTTGAGCGTCATGCACTCCGCCTCGCCTTCCATATACGCCTCCCGTACCCCACGCGGATCCTCTATGATCTCATTCCTTTCCCCCATCTGCTCCTATTCCTCGAACATATCCGCATCCTCTACACCTCCCGCCGTCTTGAACCCCCTCACCCCCTGGTTGCTCCTCTCCTCTCCGATCCCCACCCCCTGCCACGTCTTCACCGTTGTGTCCCCCCTACCCTCCATCTCTACACCCTACCTCTCCTTTCCCAAGGTGGCTTCCATCAACTACCCCTCCCAGATGATGACGTCTCTCCCTCCATTTACCCCTCCTATCAACTCTGATCCTCACTCCCCCTCCTTTCCTCTGTCCTTTTCCCTGGCTCCCTCTCCCCCCCTTCCATCCTCTTTCTTCCCCACCTCCCCTCCCTTTGTCCCCTTCTCCCCTGCGTCCTTTTACATTTCCCTCCTCTGCCTCCTCTCATTCACTCTCGCGTCTGCCCTTCTCCCCCTTTATTATTCCTCTCCCTGCTTGGTTCCCCCCCTTTTCGTTTTTTCCTCTCCTCCCTCCTTGTTTTTCCCCCTCCTGCAGGTCCCCCCCCCCCCATCTGCCTTTGGATCGGGAGTGCCATATCTGTGCCGCCTTTTTCGTGCAGTGTTTTATGGTGTGTTTTTCCAGTGAGTGTTCCGTGTTGTGTCTTTTGGGAAGTGTAGCGAACACCCATCATACTGTCGCTGGGTGTGCCTTTTATCTCTTGCGAACAGAAACCAGACTGTTGCCATGTTTTTTAATTGTGTGTCTACTACGTTACTTGTCTGATTCCTGTGTATTTTATCTACATTGCCAACCCTTTTGCTTTCTGTTTTAACTTTCCGCCATTTTACACTTTAAATCACCATTTTATCCCCTTTTTTTCCTTGTTTCTTTCTTCTTCCTTTATTTAAAAAAAGTCTGTAGGCTGTAGAGCAGCTTAGTAAGCTGTTGCCAGCCCATCTCCTTCAGGGGGAATTGAAATTCAATAAAGGAAAAAAAAAAAAAGCGACACGAGCTCCTCTCCTCTCCCATCCCCGCCCCCTGCCACACCTTCACTGTTGTGTCCCCTCTACCCTCCATCTCTACACCCTGCATCTCCTTTCCCAAGGTGGCTTCCATCAACTCCCCCTCCTGGATGATGCCCTCTCTCCCTCCATTTATCCCTCCTATCAACTCTGATCCTCACTCCCCCTCCTTTCCTCTGTCCTTTTCCTGGGCTCCTTCTCCCCCCTTCCATCCTCTTTCTTCCCAACCTCCCCTCTCTTTGCCCACTTCTCTCCCCCAAGTCCTTTTACATTTCCCTCCCCTCATTACCTCTAGCGTCTGCCCTTCTCCCCCTTTATTAGTCCTCTCCCTCCTTGGTTCCCCCCCCCTTTTTCGTTTCTTTCCTTCCTCCCTCCTTGCTCTTCCCCCTCCTCCAGGTCCCCCCCCCCCCCCCCCCCCCGCATCTGCCTTTGGCTCAGGAGTGTCATCTTTGTGCCGCCACTTTCGTGCAGTGTTCTACAGTGAGTGTTCTACAGTGCGTGTTTTACAGTGAGTGTTCTACAGTGCGTGTTTTACAGTGTGTGTTCAGTGTTGTGTTTTTTGGGAAGTGTTGCGGACGGCCATCATACTGTCGCTGGGTGTGCCTTTTATCTCTTGCAAACAGAAACCAGACTGTCGCTGTGTTTTTTAATTGTGTGTGTTCTATGTTACTTTTCTGATTCCTGTGTCTTTTATTAACGTTGCCAACCCCTTTTGCTTTCTGTTTTAACTTTCCAATTTTTTTCCGCCATTTTACACTTGACGTCACCGTTTTATCGCCTGTTTTTCTTGTTTCTTTTCTTCTTCCGTTCTTTAAAATAAAAGTCTGTAGGCTGTAGAGCAGCGTACTAAGCTGCTGCCAGTCCGCCCCCTTCGGGGGGGAATTGAAAATCAATAAAGGAAAAAAAAGAAAAAAAAGCGACGCGACAGTAGAACCTGAAGATGGCGGGCAGTTGTCTCGCTGAAATATTGTGCGGGTAACATTATCTGGCATAGTTCCCGGGAAACTATCAAGCACAAGCGTCTACTTGCAAAACTACTGGCGTTGCACGGTCAAAATGCACTAAACATCTGTCACTAAGAAAAGCATTTTTGAGTTTCTGAAATGCGTTTTGACAGTCTTTAGTCCACATAAAAGGCACATTTTTCCGACGCAAGCGATGCAATGGAGCCCCGATATGGGCGGCATTCGGTACGAACCGAGTGTAGTATGTCATCTTGCCTAGTACCGACTGCAATTCAGACACATTGCGAGGAAAAGGCACGTCACGGATAACAAGCAAACGAGGTAGGAGGAGGTGCAGAGCCTAAATGTTTATCACATGACCTAAGTACAGTAGTTCACTCTGAAAAAAATTACAATTTTCGAGGCGACACTTGAGTCCCGGTGTACGACCTGAGACGTCAATATCGTCTAGGTAGTTTGAAAAAAAAATGGCTCTTTTGAAGTCACCTGTTGGAAGTAACTTTAAAAAATGGCTGGTGTGGATGCACTGCTGAAGGGCAAACGCAAATGTTTACAACAAATACTTTCTGTGATTCTTCATCCAATGGAATTTGCAACTGGGCATCATGAAAGTCTGTCTCAGAAAAGTCACGTCCTGCAACTAGCCTGTCCATGAGTTCCTCAGGGCGAGATAATGGATAAGTGTCAACTGTTGTCTATGGGATGACTGTAGACCTGAAGTCAGCACAAATGGGAATGCGAACAGAATGTTTAGGCAACAAAACGAGACGACTCGCCCATTGACTAGCTTGAACTGGAGCAATTAACCCATTATCTTGCAATTATTTCAATTCACTCGCTACTTTGTCTGTTAAAGAGATTGGAACGGGGCGGGCACGGAGAAGCTTAGGCTGTGCGTTGTCTTACAATGTAACAAGCACTACAAAGTTACTAGCTTTCTCTTCCTTTTGAAACTAGTTCAGAGCACTCCTTAAGCAAGCTAATTACATTGTCTTTTGGGTAAAAAGCCGAGACTGAATTTCATAATAGCAAGAATACCGATATTGTCTGCAACAGGAGTATTACTGATGAGCTTGTACTACAACAGATGGACTCTTTTCGAGATAAATAGCTTCCTGTTCACGTGAATAAAGAATCGTAACCACGTGTGCATTTGTGTTGTAGAAAGAGGATATCGACCACCCATAACAATATTACGGTAAATGGCTCTACATTACGTTTTTAATCTGCTTCTGGTTGTTAGAAAAATATGGCTGAGAACGCGAGCCGCACGAACACTTGATTAGGACCGCAAGTGACCAGCGAGTTGCAGACTGACGACCATTGATACAAAATATTGGGTTATTCCTGACAATAAATTAAAACCCTGTCGCAGACACAGGTAGCTAGTCAGAAACAATCACTTTTTCCTCAGTAGTATTCTGTGCAGTACTGAATCCGTTTAGTTTCGCCTCGTAAATTATGATGTCCGTTATTCGTCAATGATTGGGTCATTGTACGAGGTAAGAGAGAGAGAAAATCGCGACCAGAGCTGAAGAACCCCACGCAGCGCGAATCGTGCCGGGCGATGCCACTAGGAGCACCACCACGACCACGACCACGGCCTCGACCACAGGCAATTTCCCGCGCTCAGCTAACCGAGTTTCCAGGCCCGCCTCGCCGCATTAGCGAGCTCAGACGCCCACCACAACCGGCCGTCCGCCCAGGCACCCTGGCGAGTGTCGAAAAACACAGCACAGGAAAACCACGCATCGAAGATAACACTGCAAAATGCAGCAGTTAGGCGGGGTACGGTGAGGGAGGGGGCGGGTCTGTTTAACAGAAGACCAAAACCCACATTTAAATTTTTGCCATACTTTTCACAATTTAACGTTTGATTTATAAAATAAGTGTCTAGAAAAATAAGCTCTAAAATGCTTACAGAGACAGATCGAGGAATTTGGTGAAAATTAGCGGCCAAAATTGGTAGTGCTGAGAAATTTTGTCTTACGGCAAGACTGAACTCCATTCACAAAATTTCATCTTCTGTATGAATGAAATGGAAACTTTTGATACGTTTTAACTCCGAAATCGGAAGTAAAACCTTACCTTGGCGACAGTTGTGAGTTGATTGTTATTTATTTAGTCATAGGAAGTTAGGGAAAGACAGGAAAATCAATAACAAAATAAAAGCGTGAACCGTGCGGAATGTACAGCATGTCTAACGCAGGAGTCTCTTACTTCAAAATTAAATATCTCAAAAACCATGACCGCTAGACGAGTGCAACGAAGATACACTGAAGCACCAAAGAAACGCCGGCCGGTGTGGCCGAGCAGTTCTACGCTCTTCAGTCTGGAACTGCGAGACCGCTACGGTCGCAGGTTCGAATCCTGCCTCGGGCATGCATGTGTGTGATGTCGTTAGGTTAGTTAGGTTTAAGTAGTTCTACGTTCTAGGGGAATGATGACCCAGATGTTAAGTCCCATACTGCTCAGAGCCATTTGAACCATTTGAACTAAAGAAACTGGTATAGCTACGCGTATTCAAACACAGAGAAATGTAAACAGGGAGAATACGGCGCTACGGTCGATAACGTCTGTATAAAACAACACGTGTGTGACGCAGTTGTTAGATAGGCTTATGGAGCCGAAGGTCCACTTATGTATCCTTAATGAGTGGACCACTGGGGCATGTGTAGTTGGAGTTATGTGAGATCCCCGATACGTTTATATACCACTTTGACAGATGACACGTACGTAAGCGACCTGTCTGATCACCTGCATCCACCCTGCGCATTCCGACAGACTTGGGCATTTCCAGCGGGAAAATGCGACGCCCCACACCTCCAGGATAGCCACAGAGTGGCTCCAGGAGCACTATTCTGAGTTTAAACACATCCGATGGCCACAAAACGCCCCAGACGTGAACATTATGACCATATCTGGGATGTCTTGCAACGTGCTATTCAGAAGAGATCTCCACCCTTTCGTAATCTTACGGATTTATGGAGAGCCCTGCAGGCTTCATGGTGTCAGTTCCTTACAGTACTACTTCAGACATTAGTCGAGTCCATACCACGTCGTGTTGTGCCACTTCTGCGTGCTCAAGGGAACTCTACACGATGTTAGGTAGGTGTATCAGTTCTTTTGTCTCTTCAATAAATGTTTATCAAGAATGCTGTGTGAATGACATTCAGAAGTATCGAGATAGTTCGAAAAGCTGCTAATTAATGGCGCTGTAGGCTGTGCTGCTCATACAGTAAAAGCGTGCTTAGTTGAACTCGTCCTCTGCAAGCAGTCTTTGTGATAACATCAGAAATTTGTCGAAATGAATTTTGCACTCCTAACCTGTATTGCCTCAACGGAAATTGATTCAGACGCCACACACGTCGCTGATTCGTGGTCTTCCAGCGCTGTGGGATGGTTACGGTAGACATTATCTTTCAATGCAACCCACAAAAAGTAGCCACAACGAATCAGATCGGTCTAATATGGAGACATATCCATCCGCGAGCCAGTAAATTCTTAATAATCCATCAGGGTGACTCTTCTCCAGAAGTATTCAGCAAGAAAGTGAAAGACATGTTGGGTGCGATGTGCAATGGCTACATCGATGCTTGGTCGATCACCAACACTAGTTGTGTGGCGACAGACTGCACCAAAATTGCAACGTAACGTTCTCTAGTGGTTGATTGCCCACACAAAAAAAACGGCCAATAATGCCTCTGCTGCATACAACAGGTCAATCAATATCTTTGGGAGAATAGAGTGGTTTTGCTTCACACAAACCGAGATTTTCGGTGCCCCAACATCACCTAATTCGTTTATTTAACGATATGTGAACCAGATGCAGCCAACATCAATTCATTATCAAGCCACTGTCAAAATTTCGTTCGTAAAGTCGGCCCTCTGTCGCATAGCTGGTACAGATATGGCCTGGTGGCTTTGGATTTTGAATAGGAACACGTGGACACTTTGCCCAGAGGGCTGGAACGGTTCAAACCAGTTTCTGCTGCGATTCAGCAGATGGCTTTGCTTGGATTTTGCTGATTTATTACAGAGAACACTTTTGAGGAGTAACAGCAGTTCGCCTGGGGACAATATTCTCCGCTGGACAATCAGTCAAGCTGCATGTCAGTTGGAATTTGGCGAAGAGCTTGCGGATGGTTTCCGAATCGGGTCCTTCTTGAACATTACCAGGTGTGGAAGTATGAAACCGGAATTTGGTTGCTATAATTACCGATCTGTTGTTTGTACTGACAAACAATATTTTATTCAGAACAATCTCCATTGTTGTTTATACATTTCTCCCACCTCTCCGGCAAGCTATGAATACCACGTCAAAAAGAACAGTTCTTCTTTTGAAGCGAACCAGTCAGCGAGCCATTTTCGTACATTTTCATAAGAGCTGAAGCGTTGTTCAGCGAGAGGCTGTCCCAGTGATGCAAACAGATGATAACTGGACGGAGTCAAGTCTGGAGAATAAGCCGCATGCCCTAGCATTTCCCAACTCAACGCCTCGATCGTTTTCCTGACCCGTTTTTCCGTGTGTGATGGGGCGTTATCATGGAGCAATATGGCTTTGTGTTGCCTTTTTCCATATTCAGGTCGTTTCTCACATAATGCTCGAATTAAATCGATCATTTGCCGTTGGTAGCGACCAGTGTTAATGGTTTCACTAGTTTTTAGAAGCTCGTAATAGATGACACCCTTCTGATCCTACCAAACATGGAGCATTGTCTTCTTTCCAAAGCGATTTTGTCTTGCAGTGGATGTCGATGATTTGCCCGGACACGATGCTTACGATTCTCAAAATTTATCAATTTTTCAACACCTATCGCTATGCGATGGAGCGACTTTTTTTTTTGTATCTGGCGGGCAGTATTTCACAAGTGGTCTTTCGATTTGCTTGCTGTCTTTCATTCAGTCATGCGGAACCCATTTTCCCACTTTCTTTCCCATAGCTTTCAATCGTAGACAAACGGCTTTTTGCGCCACTTTAAATTGTCCCGCGAGTTCTTGTTGAGCCTCAGTATCATCTTCAATTCAATAAAGCCTGCAGTTTGTTGTCTTCCAACTTTTTCGCTGGTTCCCGCGCTCTTCGCTTCTCACGTCAAAAACACCACTTTAGAATTTTTTGCTTAACTCGAAACATTTTTGCCGGCCTAGGTGGCCGAGCGGTTCTGAGCGCTACAATCTGGAACCGCGTGACCGCTACGGTCGCAGGTTCGAATCCTGCCTCGGGCTTGGATGTGTGTGATGTCCTTAGGTTAGTTAGGTTTAAATAGTTCTAAGTTCTAGGGGACTGATGGCCTCAGAAGTTAAGTCCCACTGTGCTCAGAGCCATTTGAATCTTTTTTCGTAACATTTTGTTTTTCAAAGAGCATATTAGGCCAAATCTTCGACGAGCACTCAATGCGATTCTGAGAATGATAACAGAAAACCAACGCTGTCCGCAAATCGTAGTTCGTTGGCACAAAACTCGACATGTTTAGGGGTTTGAAACACATACCAATATATGGTACTTTGGTTACTGTGTGTTGATATCGTAGTCAGCCGTTACAGGAAGCAGGTGGCTCTGCAGACACGGTCTCACCGGTCCTACACTGACGGCTACCCATCTGTGGGGAAATTCCGGTTAATGCTTCTACGCCTGGTAAATTCTGTTTGAAAACTGCACATTAATGCCGTAGGACTGTGTTCCAACATGTGGTATTCCAGTACCAGAAAAACGCGTTGTTCACTGGTACATATGATTTCAGCCTCTTCCTTCGGTATCTAGCATGGAACTATCGCTCTGAGCTACTGCACACGGTTATAGCCATTACGTATAGCGACTACTGCGGCATCTTTTAGTAGCATTTTGAACTGTTTCGAAACTTCTGTATAACTTCTGCATAAAATTCCTACAGTTACATATGTACCGTTTACTGTACTCGTCAATCCATCTTAGTTTTCGGGATATTTAATTTTGTAAGTAGATCCTCCTTCGCTCAACACCCTGTACCTGTTAATATGATACTCGTAAACAGAACATCCGTTAAATGCATCATTGTTACAATGACACTACTTTCCACAGTTACTGTTCAGTTTCCCTGTTCTTTGGTCCGTTGACGACGAACAGCTTCTTGTACCGATGAGAGCAATGGCCTCTTTCGAATCACCGGGCTCCACATGTCCATTGCATGCATTCCTCTTCGCAGCTTTCACTTGGAAAGTGAGTTGAACTTGCACTCGCTGACAGTAGCAGTATCTGTTGTATTTGGACAGATTAGTAAAGAAAATGCCTGACATTCGTCTCGGGTCACTGCCACGGTAATTTTAAGACCAATGTTCTTAGCCGCCGTTGTGGCCGAACGGTTCTAGGCGCTTCAGTCTGGAACCTCGCTGCTGCTACGGTCGCAGGTTCGAATCCTGCCTCGGGCATGGATGTGTGTAGTGTCCTTAGGTTAGTTAGGTTTAAGTAGTTCTAAGTTCTAGGGGACTGATGACCTCAGATGTTAAGTCACATAGTGCTTAGAGCCATTTGAACCATTTTTGAACCAATGTTCTTACAGCGCGTTACATGGCTGTGAGAATTAAACCATTCCTTGTGAGAACGGTATGACAGTTTCATTCACGGTGTGGCTATGAGCACGTTCAAACGTGATAGCTCCTTTTTCTGTATTCTGTCACGTATCTAGGTAGACCTGTCTTCCTGCTCTGACTCCATACCCAACCACCTGAGACAGACGCACCACTTCACTGACACGATTTACGTCAGCGTTGGAGTATCACGTAACCACCTGTACCAGTTCTACATCACTCATAGCGCTTCGAACCGAACACTACATTCTTTTAACGAGGTGAATAACATTTTGTACCCCTTCATTTATATCACATATTCCTATCTTTTTCAGACCCACCAAACTTTTTCCGCTCTGCTCATCTTTCCAAAGCTAGCACTACTATTTACATAGGGATTAGAACAGGTCTCTTAAGCCTTTCTCTTCTTGTGGTAACAGCCTCCCATAGGTTCCTATTGACATCTCTTGACAGCAATCCACCACTGGTACATTAGCTCTATAAACAAATTGTTGCTATTAAAAGATGATTATTAATGCTGCGGATTCAAAAAAACCTTTAATGGTCAAGATCGCAAATATTATTTTACTGATCACTGGTTTCCACTTACGAGCCATCTTCAGGTTATAACAAAATACAATAAAACTGCCAAAAGGCGGGGCGCATGGTCATAATTTGTGTCAACAGGATCGTTTGTTATACAATCCAACAGAATATGGCTCTGAGCACTATGGGACTCAACTGCTGTGGACATCAGTCCCCTAGAACCTACAACTACCTAAACCTAACTAACCTAAGGACATCACACACATCCATGCCCGAGGCAGGATTCGAACCTGCGACCGTAGCGGTCGCGCGGTTCCAGACTGACGCGCCTAGAACCGCTCGGCCACAGTGGCCAGCGTCCAACAGAATAATGATGGAAATTATCGAAAAATGAAAGGTCCTCAAATCTAATAGAAATTGAGGCAATCTCACACTATTGCAGCTGATGGTTGTTCGTATTCGCAGCTTCAAATACATTTCATGAATTTAGTAACGGCTGTAGTCGCAGCAGTGCCTCTTCCTTCCGACACACATTCATTCTTCTTCGTAACAACTCAGGCACTTCAATGTAGTAAATGAGAAAGTTTACATATGTGGACACTGATATTACACTAGATTATAATCACGTTGTCTATATATTAAAACTGTCAGATTTTTTAATGTGCATCAGGTACGATGACCTTTACTCTGGGATAAAAATGGCTCTGAGCACTATGCGACTTAACTTCTGAGGTTATCAGTAGCCTAGAACTTAGAACTACTTAAACCTAACTAACCTAAGGACATCACACACATCCATGCCCGAGACAGGATTCGAACCTACGACCGTAGCGGTCGCTCGGTTCCAGACTGTAGCGCCTAGAACCGCTCGGCCACTCCGGCCGGCTACTCTGGGATAATTTACATTATTGTTCCATCGGATTGTATAACAAACTATCCTGTTCACACAAATAATGTGTCGCGTTGTTTGCCAGTTGTCTACTAGCCAACGTGTACAGTTATAATATGAAATTGGACTCTAGATAAGCCGAAAGTAGTTATCAACAAAACTATATTAGTGATCTTGAGTACTTAGGGTTTTCCTTAATCCACAACTTTAACACAACAGAACTCTTATCTCAGATATTTAATTATATCAAGCAGCAAAGAGGTTATTAACATCAATGACAAATTTTAATATATTACCATGTTATTGACAAATTTGTAGTGACAAGAGTATCCTGTGTAATCTCATTTGTAATTTGTTATGTAAATAAAAAGAACTTCATGTAACACTCTTGCCCATTGAGTAGGTTTGACAGCAGTTATTATCTGTATGTGGAACAAACGAATATAATTGTGGTATTTATCGTTTTTTATCGTTCGGGACTGGACTAATGTTGTGAAACTTGTAAAAAATATGTGCTGAATGTTGATACAGTGCATATGTTCTCGTGCAGAAGATTTTGTACGGCTGAAAAATAATGCGTGATAGAAATCTGAAGTCCAAAGAAATCTCTAGGGTATGCTGTGGGCAACTAAAACTTAAGGATGAAGCAGATTAGGAAGCGTTCTGAATCGGCGTCAGAGTGAACTTTCTGTACTACAGAACTTTTTTTGTTGTGGTTAGTGCTGAGTTGAGTTTAGTTTTAGCCCAATAAATTTGTACTCCGAAGTCGGAAATTTATTAAGAGTACAAAACACTCTAAGGGATAAAACACTTGTTAACCGTTAATTTCGGAAATTCTCTCATTTTTGAAATTATTCTACAGTGGGGTGTTTTCGAAATATACGGGGTCGCATAAGAAGAATGTGAAAATGAAGTCACAAATTCGAGTATTTCTTAATGTATTAAATTGAAGTTGCCAGATTTGAACCGCCATCTAACTGTTAGTCGATCGATGTATTTACCTGGCAAGGATCGTAATATGAAGACTGGAAACCTTCCCTGGAAGACGAAGGTAGGAATAAGAACTTGAAATTACATCTCATATGGATCAGCGTCACCGTGCTTTTCATGATGATCTGTTTTGAGAAATTTGCTACTATACGTGTCACTTCAGAGTACATGCTTTCTTGCAGTCCCTTTTCGCATTTACACACACAAAAACGTAACACAAGTACACGGAAGGAAATCACGGATACTATCAATGCGCCAAAATTTTCTACCCATGCGCGAATTATGCCATATTGAAACTTAGTGAAGAACTATGTCGAAAACCAAAGACTAACGGATACGTTTTGCTTATATCATTAAGTGTGCATTTTAGCTGCTGGGCTTGCCTAGAAGTAAACTGGTCAGAAATACATGTATAATGAGGAGCAGTAAAAGTAAAGACCACGCAGGAAAATCAAGAGCGGTTCCCACAAATCGGCCGACAGCCGGACATGTGGAAAATGCGATTTCCGATTTTTATTGCTGAAGTTACATCAATTCATGGTGTTAGTTTTTCAATAAGGGCACTCCTTTTCCTTTCAAAAATTATAAAAAAATTCTTGTTTCACACTTGTAACTTTTCTCCACTACTTCATATGATACCTCTCATTCGATTATGAGAAAACTAATTGGAGTACAAAATTGTTTACTTTCTTATCTGATAGCTTCATATCACAGCTGTCCGCTCCCCGTAGCTGAGTGTTCATGCGAGAGAATGTCATTTCTAAGGGCCCCGATTCGATTCCCGGCTAGTTCGGAGATTTTCTCCGCTCAGGGACTGGGTGTTGTGTTGTCCTAATCATCATCATTTCATCCCGATCGACGCGCAAGTCGCCGAAGTGGCGCCAAATCGAAACACTTGCACCCGGCGAACGATCTACCCGACGGGAGGCCCTAGTCACACGACTTTTTTTTTTATATCACAGTTCGATGATGAAGAGCCTATTTTTTCGATGTTGGTCATAGTTACTGTGATACTCAGTTTTCAGTTACTCTGCACCAAAAAATGTGAAGTGTTTGCAGTGAAAAACGTAGTCACTGGTTACTTTATGTTTGGTTCATTTTAGGTGACACGTTGCTTAAAGTAGGTAACATATTGAAATTGTTTATAGAGTCGGAAGGAAAGCCATATCTCACTACAATATGAAAAAAAGTAGAAGTTAAAGAAATTTATTTGCGAGCGCTGCCTGAAAGTATATTAAGCGAACATGATTCACATTATACAACATATTAGAATGAATTTATGGGTGTGGGACTGATTAAAAACCTTTGTATAAGTTAAATAATAACGCAACCTACTGTATTCACTTAAAGTAATAACCATGTCTTACTTTCAGGTTTAAAAATAAAAGGAAATTCCTGCGCTGAGACAAGCACTGAAGATTCCTAGAGTGTATCGCATAACAGCTGTTTCTGTTGGACGTGAAGTTGATTTAACAGTTCACACTCCCAAATAAGAAAAATTAAGAAGAAAAATAAAATTTCTGCAAGGAGAAACCTGTATTTCCAAAACAAAGTAACTCCATTGTCATCTCAAGCTAAAAGCAATGGCAGTTCACAGCTAGTGTGTGTGAATAATAGTGATTTTATCACAAATTGTTTCACTAGTGTTTCCTTTCAAAAATGTTTTCACTCGGTTGGTTAGACTACTTCTGTTTCGAAAGAACGTCCATTTCGCAACGCAGTAGTAAGCAAATTCCGTTTCGCGCTTACTCGGTTTAGTATGGTGTGTTCTAACTTCATACAAATCAAAGGAGCCGAACTTTGCTTTCCTTTCTGTACACTTTCTGTTCTGTGTATTAAGTATTAATCCTGCTGCCAGCAACAGATGTCGAAAAATCTGAAAATGGTAAATAAAATGCTGAGATCTGAAACATGGAAGTATAATTTTCATATCGACTGGAGATCTTAGGAGACAGAGCACTGTGTGTTTGTACTTCGCCAGAAACAGCGGGTGAGGCATCTGCTGAATAAGGTTCCAGAGTGTGTACATCATGTTCCAAACGGCGAATTCCTCTGCGTCACCACTAGCTCGTGTGGTATTTGGCTGAAAATCACTGGTTCTTAAATGGGTCATGATTGGACCAGCCTGCTGTATCTTTAGGGGCAGGGAATGAAAATTGATTAATTTACTGAAAAAAACCCACACGCCCGCGCGCGCTTTTGACCAGTACAATTCCCAGCAACGCTTTACCGTAACAACCTACGTATTGCTCTGTTCGGGAGCTTGAAGACACGTTCGACCAGTATTGCAGCACGTACAGAAACATTTAAGCATTCATTCTTCCTGAGTGCCCATACACGTTCTGAACGGGAATAAACCCAGACATGCCGACTAACTTACGCCATGCACCTCACAGCGGCTTGCAGAATACTTAAGTACTTGATTAGAACATGAACAAGACTCAAGAAATACTGTTGAGTGCACATATTGATGAAAAACTTGAGCTTGTTGTGCTTCTCAAACCGTAAAGGTCAGCTTAGTTTGCTCTTGATGTAACTGCTAGTCCTGGAAACAAACGAATCAATCTCTTGCCACATATTACATATTTATACTCAGTAGTGACTTATGCGGAAATTATCTGTGGTAACTTATCGCTTAGAAAGAAAAAAAGCGAGCAGTAAGAATAGTATGCAGTGTTCACCCGCGGTCCTCACGAGACAAGACGAAAAAAAGACCTTTATTACTGAGTGGCTCAGAAAATATTGCCAGAAGTTAGGTATTTTAACTGCACCATCGCAATACGTATATTCGGTAAGAGGACTGGTATTACATAATCAACAACAATTATAGGCAAATAGTAATGTCCACATCTAGAACAACAGCGGAAAAAATGACCACTATTACCCGATATTAAAGCAGTTTGTGGCCCAGAAGGGACTCCCGTACGCAGCAACAAATATTTTTGTTTGTTTGCCCAATAACGTTACATACAGCAAAGGACGTTTTAAATCGAACCTTATGACATTGCTCCTGGACGACTCATTTTATTCTAAGGATGAATTTCTGTTTAAGAACCGACAACCTGTAAAAACGAAAATTTATAAGTGAAGTCGCATGAGCAGACCTAAAAAAGAATCTGTTCATTAATGTTAATAATAATCGTGTACATATCTCCTGTAAACTGATTCTTTCTACATCATTTCGATGAAGGATTCGTTAAAATAATCTATGGAACGTAGAAGTACCTAACTATCAAGTAAATATGTTGTTGTTGTTGTTGTGGTCTTCAGTCCTGAGACTGGTTTGATGCAGCTCTCCATGCTACTCTATCCTGTGCAAGCTTCTTCATCTCCCAGTACCTACTGCAGCCTACATCCTTCTGAATCTGCTTAGTGTATTCATCTCTTGGTCTCCCTCTACGATTTTTACCCTCCACGCTGCCCTCCAACACTAAATTGGTGATCCCTCGATGTCTCAGAACATGTCCTACCAACCGATCCCTTCTTCTAGTCAAGTTGTGCCACAAGCTCCTCTTCTCCCCAATTCTATTCAATACCTCCACATTAGTTATGTGATCTACCCATCTAATCTTCAGCATTCTTCTGTAGCACCACATTTCGAAAGCTTTTATTCTCTTCTTGTCCAAGCTAGTTATCGTCCATGTTTCACTTCCATACATGGCTATGCTCAATACAAATACTTTCAGGAACGACTTCCTGACACTTAAATCAATACTCGATGTTAACAAATTCCTGTTCTTCAGAAACGCTTTCCTTGCCATTGCCAGTCTACATTTTATACCCTCTCTACTTCGACCATCGTCAGTTATTTTGCTCCCCAAATATCAAAACTCCTTTACTACTTTAAGTGTCTCATTTCCTAATCTAATTCCCTCAGCATCACCCGACTTATACCCTCCTTTCAAGACACTGTCCATTCCGTTCAACTGCTCTTCCAAGTCCTTTGCTGTCTCTGACACAATTACAATGTCATCGGCGAACCTCGAAGTTTTTATTTTTTCTCCATGGATTTTAATACCTACTCCGAACTTTTCTTTTGTTTCCTGTATTGCTTGCTCAATATACAGATTGAATAACATCGGGGATAGGCTACAACCCTGTCTCACTCGCTTCCCAACCACTGCTTCCCTTTCATGCCGCTCGACTCTTATAACTGCTATCTGGTTTCTGTACAAATTGTAAATAGCCTTTCGCTCCCTGTATTTTACCCCTGCCACCTTCAGAATTTGAAAGAGAGTATTCCAATCAACATTGCCAAAAGCTTTCTCTAAGTCTACCAGTGCTAGAAACGTAGGTTTTCCTTTCCTTAATCTTTCTTCTAAGGTAAGTCGTAGGGTCAGTATTGCCTCACGTGTTCCAGCATTTCTACGGAATCCAAACTGATCTTCCCCGAGGTCGGCTTCTATCACTTTTCCCATTCGTCTGTAAGGAATTCGCGTTAGTATTTTTCAGGTGTGACTTATGAAACTGATAGTTCGGTAATTTTCACAACTGTCAACATCTGCTTTCTTTGGGATTGGAATTATTATACTCTTCTTGAAGTCTGTGGGTATTTCGCCTGTTTCATACATCTTGCTCACCAGATGGTAGAGTTTTGTCAGGACTGGCTCTCCCACGGCCGTCAGTAGTTCCAATGGAATATTGTCTACTCCGGGGGCCTTGTTTCGACTCAGGTCTTTCAGTGCTCTGTCAAACTCTTCACGCAGTATCATATCTCCCATTTCATCTTCATCTACACCCTCTTCCATTTCCATAATATTGTCCTCAAGTACATCGCCCTTGTATAGACCCTCTATATACTCCTTCCACCTTTCTGCTTTCCCTTCTTTGCTTAGAACTGGATTTCCATCTGAGCTCTTGATATTCATACAAGTCGTTCTCTGATCTCCAAAGGTCTCTTTAATTTTCCTGTAAGCAGTATCTACTTTACCCCTAGTGAGATAAGTCTCTACATCCTTACATTTGTCCTCTAGCCACCCCTGCTTAGCCATTTTGCACTTCCAGTCGATCTCATTTTTGAGACGTTTATATTCCTTTTTGCCTGCATCATTTACTGCTTTTTTATATTTTCTCCTTTCATCAGTTTAATTCAATATTTCTTCTGTTACCCAAGGGTTTCTACTAGCCCTCGTCTTTTTACCTATTTGATCCTCTGCTGCCTTCACTATTTCATCCCTCAGAGCTACCCATTCTTCTTCTACTGTACTTCTTTCCCCCTTCCCTGTCAATTGTTCCCTTATGCTCTCCCTGAAACTCTGTACAACCTCTGGTTTAGTCAGTTTATCCAGATCCCATCTCCTTAAATTCCCAACTTTTTGCAGTTTCTTCAGTTTTAATCTACAGTTCATAACCAATAGATTATGGTCAGAGTCCACATCTGCCTCTGGAAATGTCTTACAATTTAAAACCTGGTTCCTAAATCTCTGTCTTACCATTATATAATCTATCTGATACCTTTTAGTATCTCCAGAGTTCTTCCATGTATACAACCTTCTTTCATGATTCTTGAACCAAGTGTTAGTTATGATTATGTTGTGCTCTGTGCAAAATTCTACCAGGCGGCTTCCTCTTTCATTTCTTAGCCCCAATCCATATTCACCTACTACGTTTCCTTCTCTCCCTTTTCCTACACTCGAATTCCAGTCACCCATGACTATTAAATTTTCGTCTCCCTTCACAATCTGAATAATTTCTTTTATTTCATAATACATTTCTTCAATTTCTTCGTCATCTGCAGAGCTAGTTGGCATATAAACTTGTACTACTGTAGTAGGCGTGGGCTTCGTGTCTATCTTGGCCACAGTAATGCGTTCACTATGCTGTTTGTAGTAGCTTACTCGCACTCCTGTTTTTTTATTCATTATTAAACCTACACCTGCATTACCCCTATTTGCTTTTGTATTTATATCCCTGTATTCACCTGACCAAAAGCCTTGTTCCTCCTGCCACCGAACTTCACTAATTCCCACTATATCTAACTTTAACCTATCCATTTCCCTTTTTAAATTTTCTAACCTACATGCCCGATTAAGGGATCTGACATTCCACGCTCCGATCCGTAGAACGCCAGTTTTCTTTCTCCTGATAACGACGTCCTCCTGAGTAGTCCCCGCCCGGAGATCCGAATGGGGTACTATTTTACCTCCGGAATATTTTACCCAAGAGGAAGCCATCATCATTCAAGTAGATATAGATGCAATTAAATATCCAATAACCCTCCCTTTAGTCAATGTCTTCAGGACGGTTTCCTTAATTGTCGGGTATTAGTCTGAAAAGAAGATTTATAATAGTTCTCGTTCAAAAGAGCAAGTTCAGTCTCTTGGAACAGAGAGTGAACGTACAAAAAACGACCGACATCCACATACAATCACTTTCTTTGCGCATCCGGTGGATGTCATAAGGTTAAATCCCATCCTTACAATTTTCAGTTGGGATCTCATCTGCCCCGTTACTTATACCACTCGGATACGCGCGAAAAAATAATGTAAATAGCACGACATGAAGAGGTATTCGAACGTACTAGGCCTTCCTATTTTTGTCTGAGAAGGAAAAGAAGGTTATCGAGGGGTATTTCTAGATTGTGAGGTAAATGCTGGAACTCAAAATCTCCCAAATATTCCCCGTTGGAATTCTCTCAGCGAAATATAAGAAGAGCAGTTCTATTTCTACAGACAAAAATATTTTATAGATGTGGTGGCGACTGGTTTTATGGAATAATACTTTCCAAATAGAATGAACAACATTTGAAAATTTATCCACCGTACGGCACTTGTATCATTACATCATTTCACCTTGCTACGCTACCATATTAACCGGAACATCCCGTTATAGTTTTCTTAAAAGTGCATCTTCGCTAGTTTGGTCTTAGCAACGGTCAGTAGCATTCGAGTTCCCAACAGATTTGCGTGACGTTTCATAATTACGTCAAAATTCGTTTACCATCGGTTACGATGTTGTTTCGGTAAAAGACGATAATGTTGTGTTGCTGTCCCCAGCGGGAGAGAAATTGTGTTTGCAAACGACTCACGAATCGATAATAAGAAAGTCAGATTAATAGCCTGTCAAAAGCAGATCAAGTATGGCTGTAAATAACACGCCGTACGGAACCTTTTCTTATAACTGCGCCGACATCTGTATATAGTACACACGCGAGCGTGGACACTCCCCCCCACCCCCCACCCCCACCCCCCACACACACGTATCTTCACTATTACTAGTGAATTGTGCGCTGTACTTTCAGCTAAATGTTTAAATGCTGTGAGGTGCTGAGCAGTGTTGCATGATCTTTGACTCTGAAACATGTTGGCAAAATTTTTGACACACTACAGTGCTCATTGTCCCGACCTGTTGACCCACTGAACAAACACAAGTAAGAGACAGATAGTGCTTCGTATTTTGAAAGAATACGGCCGGAAGCTGGACGCTAATAACACAGGTCTGTGACATATAAATTGTTTCAAATTTATTAAGTGATTTTTATAGTGTTTTCAAAGCTGATTTCGGGAAAAATAGTGAAAAAATTACATCACGTACAGAGATGTCACAAACTGATTGTCTAGTTTTAGCTTTTTTCGATGGTTCAGCACTCTAGTGATTTTGAATTTTGGTTTCTAGGATCTCCATAAACTGTTACTTAGCCTTTTTTATACTAGATATACGTAAAATGTGTTACGAAAACCTTGAATTGGTTTTCAGCAAACTCTGCTATTCAGACCACAAATGGACACTATGTGGTAATTTAAAAGTGATTTCAATGCTGCTTGGTCAATAAAGTAGCTATACAAAGTTCCCTTGCTCTCTCTGTGAAAGGGACAGTAGAGACAGAAAACAACACTACATAAAAAATGCCTGTACTTTGAGAAAAACCATACTGGTAGGGGTTAAAAATGTTGAGAGGAAAAGTCTTGTGGGTCCCAAAAAGCTGTTACTTCCACCACTTCACATTAAGTTGGGGCTGAGGAAACAATTTGTTAAGGCATTGCCAAAAGAAGGGGAGTGTTTCAGATATCTTTGTGGACAGTTTCCTGGTTTATCCAAGGCAAAGCTAAAAGAAGGAATCTTTGGCAGACCAGACATTAGAAAGCTAATGTCAGATCCCAAATGGTTCAAATCGCTCTGAGCACTATGGGACTTAACATCTGAGGTCATCAGTCCCCTAGACTTAGAACTACTTAAACCTGACTAACTTAAGGATATCACACACATCCATGCCCGGAGCAGGACTCGAACCTGCGACCGCAGCGGTAGCGCGGTTCAAGACTGAAGCGCCTAGAACCGATCGGCCACACCGGCCAGCGACAGATCCCAACTCTGTGGACAAAATGGAAAGAAAGGAAAAGGCAGCATGGGCATCCTTTAAATTAGTTGTTACCGGTTTCCTAGAAAACAAAAGAGATCCGAACTACAAGCCAATCTTCGCAGGCATGCCCGACAACTTTAAGAGGCTGGGCGGCAACATGAGCATTAAAGTTTATTTTCTACACTCACATCTTGACTACTTCCCTGCAAACCTTGGTGATGTAAGTGAGGAGCAGGGCGAAAGATTCCACCAAAACGTCATAGAAATGGAAAGAAGAAATCAAGGAAAATGGAAATTCAACATGATAGCGGACTAATGTTGGATAATAAAAAAGAGATGATCCTCAACGCGTCCACAGCCGGAAAAGCAATAAAAGAAGCTTCGAAAGAAAGCGAAAGCGTTATTATAAGGACTTATGAGCTTAAAGAGAAATGTAAGTGTACTGGAAATGTAGTTTAGAACATGATTTATAAATGAAATAAAATTTCATAACGTTCGAAAAAATGTGATAAATTGCTTAAAATTTGTCATTATACCCATAAATACTCCCTTTTTTGTGAGAAAACCTGACGTGATAGAAAAAAATGGATTACATTTTGGAAATCAGAACTGAAAAGCACATAAAAGTCAGTTATCAAATTTCAAACAACTTTAAATTTTTTTTTATTTTTATTTATTTATTTATTTATTTTTTGTTTTGTTTTTGTAGATCTGTGTAATCGCGAGAACGTGGAACTTTTAGCAAACTACTTTGAGTAATTGCTTAACTGTGAAGAGCCCACAGAATGACTGCCTGTTGTAGATCGTAAAGAGATACACCTACCATCTAACCCACCAACTATACACCAAGTTGCTAATCCCATCAACAATCTTAAGAAATGCAAGGCACCTGGGGAAGATGGCATCATAGCAGAATCTCTGAAAGCAGGTGGAAATACGATCACAGAGGCGCTGTACCGGATCATGGTCGACTGTTGGGAGACTGACAGGATCCCTGATAATTGAAAATCAGCTATCATACACCCTTTACATAAGAAAAGCGATGGCAGCAGTGTCAGCAACTACCGGGGGATTTCTCTGCTGCCAATAGGATACAAAGTGCTCTCCAAGATTTTACCGGACAATGCAGAAAGTCAAGTCAGTGAATATCAAGGAGGATTTCGACGTGGAAGGTCCTGTACCAAGCAGATCTTCAATCTGAGAACCTTTTTCCAACTAAAAAAAAAAAAAGAAGTGCGAACATAACCGCCATTTTCGTCGACTTTACGAAAGCTTATGATTCCATCGACCGCCAAACACTCTTCTTAGTACTCCAAGAACGAGGTGTGGATTACAACGCACACACACTCATGAAACAGATTCTCACCTATACAACCTCTACGGCGAAGTTCAGAGAAGAGCTATCTCGGAGTTTCAACATCAAAACCGGAGTACGATAGGGTGATGGTCCATCACCCATTCTGTTTAATCTGCGGCTTGATAAAATCGTAAAAACCAGTGAATGTACGCTGAGGAATCTAGGAATCAAAGCAGTTACCATTGGAACCGGGACCAAAGGAATGGAGATAAAAAGTCTTGCTTTCGCAGATGACATTGCAATCTTAACCAACAACTCTAAGGATGCTGTCATTGCTGTCCAAGCCTTGCATGAGATGGTGGTGAAGTCAGGGTTACAAATATCCTTTGACAAGAACAAACACTTTAAGAATCGGCACTCCAATAGCAGTCCTTTGACGACTTTACATGGAAAGATTGGACGGGTCATTCGCTTTCGTTATCTTGGTGAATAGGTCCACTCCAGTGGTAGAGTCGGCACCTCCATCTTATAAAGACGTAACAAACTCAACGCAGCATACCATCTGTACAACGAGAAGCGCGCTTCGAAGAATGGTAACGTCTGTCATTAGAGAACTGCTTTTAGACCACATTTTCGTATGCCGCAGAGACCCTCTTGATGAACAAAGAAGGCACGATGGATGACCTGGAGAAAGCCGAAAGACGTATTCTCAGAAAAATTCATGGCCCGAGATTGCTCCCACATGGAACCTACCGATTGAAGTCTAATTCTGAACTGTATCAACAGTTAGAATCAGCCAACACCAGTATGCGACGTAGGACGCTCAAGTTCTGTGGACATCTACAACGAATGAACAACATTAGGCTTACCAAGATGACCTTCTCATTGGTTAAAAGCTACAAGACGGAAGCCTGTGGCTTAATGAGGTACTAAAAGACTTTGATTCGGCTGGGATCTCTGATTTTGAGGTACAAGATTGATCCAAATTTTGTGCTAAAGCTGGAATCTTGGACCCCAGCACCTAGAGTCCCTAAACGTCGAAAGCCCCTTTCACAGGAGAGGAAGTAGAAATTATCTGCGGGGCTCAAGAGATATTGGGAACGGAAGAGAGCACCGAAGGAGAACTAGTCATAAGTGCTCCTTAGTAGGCTTAAATCAATAATAATAAATGGTTCACATGCCTCTAAGCACTATGGGACTTAACATCTGAGGTCATCAGTCCCCTTGACTTGGAACTACTCAAATGGCTCAAATGGCTCTGAGCACTATGGGACTTAACTTCTGAGGTCATCAGTCCCCTAGAACTTAGAACAACTTAAACCTAACTAACCTAAGGCATCACACACATCCATGTCCGAAGCAGGATTAGAAGCTGCAACTGTAGCAGCAGCGCAGTTCCGAACTGAAGCGCCTGGAACCGCTCGGCCACAGTGGCCGGCCAATAATTATATTTTGAAAGTATTCAAAGTCAACTACATACAGCATGAGGTATGCATGTCATCTTGGTCATTACAGAATTGCTAATTTCTTAGATACATATATCGATATGCACATGTCCGAAAAAAGCCATGTTGTTCCATGATATTTGGTTGCGTTGCTACACCGTCTCTGACCGAGGGCGCTCATAGAAATGGCATCAGTATTAGTCGTGATGTGTTGGTAAGCAGACGTGGAACTGAATGGTCGGGAAATATTTATCTGGAATTGAGCTGCTAAATATTGTATACACAGATTAGACAGAAATTATTGAATAAGACAATGATAAGGATATTTATGGATTTTGAGAGGAGTTTTGTGAAGAACTGATTGAATGTAAGTTTACAGCTTTGCATACTTGCAAGTAGCTCTCTGTTGTGAAATTAAGTGTTACCGAAATTTGGTTGAAACATATCTGATGGCTTGTTCACAGCGAGGGAAATTAGTTCTCCTCCTCCACATATACATTTTGTGAAAAACAGAGATAATTTTCGGGATAGGCTAGTCTTCTGCGTAAAGTAAAATTTTAGGACGATCAACTTGTTGAATCGTGTCCAAAAACAGTCATTTTTGTATAAAGTCCATATTGTTCACGATCTTGAAAGTCAAGTTACAAAGTAATTCTTTGCTCTAGAACTGTTTTAGAAAAATCATTTGTTGAAAATTAGCACCGAAAATTGTTCTCATGCAAGAAATTCTACGTTGCTTGTGTACGGATTGCACGCGATGGTACAAACTCTGTTGAATATCATTTTTAGCGTACCATTTAATTTAGTTTTGCTGCGGCGCTGCTTGCTATGCTCCACTCAGAGCCTCCACCAGCTTGAACAGTCCTCTCCTGACATGCATAGTACATTCTGGTACCGAGCGCCGCGTGTTTCGAATCCGTGCCCAATGGCATGGACCGCGATTACCACTAGAGGTCTCTCCAGCCGTCGCGCCGTAAGTCGTGGCTGCGTGCGTGCTCCTAGCCCGCGTATAATGTGAGGGCGCCACGGTGGAGCACGTGGTCCCAGAGGCCAATAGGAACCTACTCTGTCAGGTATTTAAGCGACTGCCCCTCTCTCTCTATCTCTCTCTCTCAGCAAACAGTCTGATACTCGCGTTAGTCTATCGACTTCACGCCTACAGACAGCTTGTTTATTTGGTTTCCGTGTACGAGTGGACGTTGTGGATTCGTGAGGTTTCGCTTGTGACCCCGTTGCTATTTGCGTGTTGTTGTTCGTTAGGTCTTGCTTGGTCATCCGTCGTTGTTCGTGTCCGTACTTCCCCGTTCGTTTTGTTTGTTCACGGGCCGCTCCCGTTTAGCCCCGTAGCACGTTCTCGGCAACGCCTCAACTGTTCCGGTCGCGGTTACAACATCCATGGATTCATGAGGTTGTCTCCATAACCGTACACGTCCATCTGCTGGATACAATTTGAAACTAGACTCGTCCGACTGCGCAACACGTTTGCAGTCATCAAGAGACCAATGTCGGTGTCGACAGATCCAGGCGAGGCGTAGAGCTTTGTGTCGTGCAGTCACCATGGGCACACTATTGGGCCTTCAGCTCCGAAAGCCCATTTCGATTACGTTTCTTTGAATGGTTCGCACGCTGACACTTGTTGACGGCCCAAAACTAGAATATGCAGCAGTTTGCGGAATGATTGCTCTTCTGTCACGTTGAACAATTCTCTTCAGTCATCGTTAGTTTCGTTCTTGCAGGATCTTTTCCCGGCCGCAGCTATGTTGCAGATTTGATGTTTTACCGGATTCCTGATATTCCCGGTACACTAGTGAAATGGTCGTCCAGGAAAATCACCACTTCGTCGCTACCTCGGAAATGCTGTGTCCCGCCTCTCCTGCGCCGACTGTAGCACCACATTCAAACTCACTTAAATCTTGAGAACCTGCCACTGAAGCAGCAGCATCCTATCTAACAACTGCGCCACACACTTACTGTCTTATATAGGCGTTGTCAACCGTAGCACCATATTCTGTTTGTTTATATATCTCTGTATTTGAATGCCCATGCATATACCAGTTTCTTTGGAGCGTAATTGTTTGTTACAAGATAGTATGTTTTGGCTGCATATTCCCCAAGACCATTAATTTCGTGTTAGAGCTGCTTCAAATATTTGTTTCTAATCTTGATACGCCTTGGGAAACATCTTAGGTCAATATCCTTACACAGTATTTATTACAACATTCATTTGCCACGAATGGTGAGTTGAAAAAACAGCTCACCAAAGAAGAGAAAGGCATATTTTATATTGAAGAAGAACAGGAACACTACAGTATACTTACGTAAGTAACACTTTGTAAAAGTGTAACATGAACGAACAGAAATCCCTCTCGATATACACCAAACTCTCAGAGGATTGCAAATGGGCAGGGTATAAATATAGAGAGGTCACTCAACGCATATTGCAGGTTTGCAGCTATTGCAAATTGATATACGTGTGGAATTTTTGTTTTGTTTTTTGTCTTTTTTTAATTTCAAACAAATCGCTAACAATCTTTCGTAACATACAGGCCCATTCACCGGTGCCTGCACATTACGTTTAAATATAAGTGTGCTACTTCCAGTTTCCGGTGCGAACTTGGTCAACTCGGTTCCAACAAATCTTCCCTCCGATGTGCCGAAACGCCGTTCCGGCGTGTTCCGGCCGAAATTAAGCCCAGCACTCCACTACTTTACTCACTTTTGACGATTCCCCTATGTTCTGAAGAAATCTCGGCTGTGTTGCTCAGAACTTTTCATGCTGTTTTGAAACTTCAGCCAATGTATGCAGTGATCATATGTGTTGCGCTGCAGTATCAGTTATGCCATGTATATTTTATTGTTGCTTTACCGCTTTGTTGAATTTATAATATTACTAGGTGTGTGAGGAAAGTTTTTCTGACACATAATCTATTACTTTTTCAACACCTCAAGGCCACGTAACTGGATCGTATAAATTTAAAAACTACTGTGTTCCAAATGTCAATCTTCTCTTACTCATGAATACCTGTATCAGAACCGACTTACTTCACTGTCACATTCTTTGGAAGAAAAATGAACCACATAAGAATATCAATGACTCTACAAAGAAAGTGCTTCCATGAAATATCACTTGTATTCGTCAAAGTAGTCGTGAGTTACGACAGGAAAAGTGTGTGTGTGTGTGTGTGTGTGTGTGTGTGTGTGTGTGTGTGTGTGTGTGTGTGTGTGTGTATTTTTCGCTTGCACTGAATAAGGTGCAAATTAGGCCTATTTATTTCACACCTTCCTCCGCACCGATGTGCATCCGCCTTCTGCACCTCGCACCCCCCACACCGCAGCGATCTTAATAGTAGCAGCTATCTTATGACTACACAACCTATAAAACATGACTCGTTTTGACATTGCACGTCATCAGGGAGGCCCGTGGATAATCACAATTTAAAAAAATTAAAGATTTGTTTGATTAACATTTTAACCCTACAGTTTTGAATTATTTCCAAAAATTCTCAATACTAACTTTACTTCATTTAATTTTTAGATTCATCTGGAACACTTCGTCTGCCAGAGGTTCGGGAAATAGAAGAAACCCATACCGAAGATCTTAATAAGTCTGAGAAATTTAATAATACATGTTCTTCAGATAGAGAAAATTTTGCTGACGGTCTTAGTGAATTTCGAAAGAAAAATAATTTCTAAATTTGGATCTTTTAAACCACAAGAACCGTTTCCAAATGATCCAGAAACAAAGCGATGTTTTTCAGCCTATCATTATTCACAGTTCAATAAGGCGGGTATAAAAATTTCACGGCCTTGGCTATGGCTATGTTATCCTAATATTTTAAACTAACAGTATTGTCACTTCTCTTGGTTGTTTGCAAATGGTCAAAGCAAATTATACTCCTCCACATGGGTTAACGGTGTTTCAGTTAGAAGCAATTTTACACAGTGTACATCTGACCATGAAAACTCACAGCAACATATTAACGCGCCCCTATGTTTTAATGAATGGTTACAAGGTAATACCATCGATAGTTTACTGCAAAGTGACATCAGTAGTAAAATTATTTTCTGGCGAGATGTATTGTATCGTGTTATTAATGTCATAATTATTTTAGCTTCATGCAATTTACTTTTAAGGCCCATAATGCTGAATCTGTAAATTTCATACCAGTTTTACGTTTACTATCGAATTATGATCCTATTTTAAAAGAACTTCACTTAAAGCTAAAAGGTGAAGTAAATTACTTAAGCCCCAATATTCAAAATGAAATTGTTAAATTACTTCCTAAGCACTTAGAGTAAATTTTGTTTTAGAAATTAAAAAAGCTTCATCTCTGGCGATTATTGTGGATACAACTCAAGACATGTCAAAAACTGACCAACTTTCTGTAGTTTTTTGATACGTGTCGATAGCAGAAAATGATGATAGCGTGCCTAAAGAAAAAAAATTGCGAGTCCCTTTTTGGGATTTATATCAGTAGCTGATTGTAGTAAAGAAGGGCTTAAAACTGAAATTTTTAATAGTATAAAGGAATGTGGAATTGATTTGTCGAAATGTAGAGGACAGGGTTAAGATGGAACAAATGTTATGTCGGGTGTGTACGGAAGGTTACAAGCCCTTGTAAGGGTACATGCGCCAAATGCCGGTTATATATTCATTGTGCGACATGCGCATTAAATTTAATAATGACTTACAGAAAGCTAGTATATTACAAAGCAATGTTTTGAGTAGAGTGAGCGAAAACAGAAATCAAAATTTATTCCAAGGTTTGCCAAACGAATCCAGAGACCTAACAAAAGGGTGGCGTAACAGGCTTTCTAAAAAATAAAGGACGGAAGATGTCGAAGCGATATTTTGAAGAGTTATCAGAAGATGAAAGAATTTCAGACCGGGAATCGTTCTTCAAAGCCAAATCTATTATTGCTGTTTAGGTATATAATTTCTCAAATTAAACAAAGATTTCAAAGCCTCTGTGACCTTAGTAATGCATTCGAAGTGTTACAACCCGAGAAACTCTTTATCATTTTTAAAAGAAATAATAAAAAAGGAAGCTAAAATACAGTAAAGACAAATCATTTGATCCGCATGAACAATTAATTTCTTTGAAAATGTGGTTAAAATCTGAAACGCAGAAAATCCAGCCCACTAAGGAACTCAGGGAACCATTACTGATTAAATTCGATAGCCTTGCATCCAGTTTTCCGTAGGTAATAACAGCATGATTCCAATTTTTTACTCTTCCTGTAACAACTGCAACTGAGAGAAGTTCTTCGAAATTAAAACTGGTTAAAATCTATCTTAAGACTTCTATTAGCCAAGAACGGCTTTTAGACTTGTCTTTGCTGTCTACAGATGCCGAATATCACGAAAAACTAAAATCATCTTCCGCTACAGATGATTTAATAAATAAGTTTGCCGAAAACAGGCGAGAAACGTATGTGAATTGTTTGGCTAACGTGGCTCTTAGGAGCATTAATTGTAAATAACTACTAGCCTATGTAACCTATACTTAATCAATAAATATTTATTTTATTCAGAATGAGAGTTTTTGTTTCTTTTGTGAGAAATCTTTATTCTCCACAGTCGGGTAAAAGGGACCCGTCTAAGACGAGCGATTCCACGGTGTATAGCTGCAATGAAAATGGAATAGGAGAAGTGCGGGACGGTGAGGCGGCTAAAAGGATGATCAATGGACCGAGGAAAAATATGGAAGTTTAGTGTCTAACGGTCCGCCGCCGACGAGGACACTACAGACGAATCGCATGCTCACACTGGGGAAGGATGGGGAAGGAAATCGGCCATGTCTTTTTCAATGAAATCATCCCAGCATCGACCTTAAGAAAGTTAGGCAACTCATAAATAGTTTCGGTATGAATGGCCCCAGATGAACCACGGAAGTCCGGTACTGGTTTCAGTGAGATAAGAACAGACTGTGGCTCCTCCTAATGGCAGGTGGTTAAATCGGATAACAAAATTACACATCCATGTGTGTATCTGAAGAGTATAGTGAATTGGAAACTAAAAAGGTTGGCTTTGTCCAGCGGTGGGTATCAGTTGGCTGATGATGAAAATGTCAAACTGGAAGACAAACACTACTTACATGATAAAACAAGTCCATCAGTAGCATACAGCAATGCATTTACGTCACGCTTGGAAAAAAGATTTTTTGTCAGGTGAATAGATGACTTAGTAACGCTTTTGTTTTGCATGTTAGTATTCCGATTACTATGGGTTTATTTATCGATTATAGTTTTCTGATTTGTAGTTCACTGTTGCTATTTGAATTTGTGTTTTGTCGTTTTGCAATTTGAAGAAGTGGTGAGCAGAGCTATGGGCGCTAGATAACGGAGTGCGTAGTGGAGAAATCCGAACATTTCCGACAGATTTTTCAAAAAATGGCTCTGAGCACTATGGGACTCAACTTCTGAGATCATAAGTCCCATAGAACTTAGGACTACCTAAACCTAACTAACCTAAGGATAACACACACATCCATGCCCGAGGCAGGATTCGAACCTGCAACCGTAGCGGTCGCGCGGTTCCAGACTGTAGCGCCAGAACCGCTCGGCCACCAGCGGCCTGCGACAGATTTTTCTGTTTGAGTTCAATAGAGGGGTGACAGGAGTGGAGGCAGCCAGAAACTTTTGCAGCTGTGCATGATGATAATGCCACTGGACAGAACAAAGTTAAGAAAATGACAGGCTTCCAAAGCGTGTAAATCGCGTTTGGTTCAAATGGCTCAGAGCACTATGCGACTTAACTTCGGAGGTCATCACTCGCCTAGAACTTAGAACTAATTAAACCTAACTAACCTAAGGACATCACACACATCCATGCCCGAGGCAGGATTCGAACCTGCGACCGTAGCGGTCGCTCGGCTCCAGACTGTAGCGCCTAGAACCGAACGGCCACTCCGGCCGGCTAAATCGCGTTTGCAGTTGCGAATATAGAGCTGTGGCGGAACTACAGAGATAAATAATTCGACCGCACGAACACAAAAATAACAGATTGTATCCTGAAAATAAAGAGAAGAAATTGGTTATATATACACACAGTCAGTCATTTTGTTCTCCCCACATTCGCGGCCGAAATAGTATACGGAGCACCCTTATCTACCAACGGTACGGTTGCCTATGGAATACTTGAGAAGCTGTACGACCAATAAATAAAAAAGAATAAAAAAGAACGAGGGTGGTCCGATAACGAAGGGACTATCACGGGGTATAACTGCGTGACCATTTATTTTCCACCTCCTGCTAGGTGAATACCGGTCCGGTCCCCACGTTCCGCCTCTGTCACGCGACTTGCAGACGTTTGAAACACGTTCGCACTATTCCATGGATTACACTAGACGCAGACAGCTGGGGTACACTGATTCCGTCCCGGGGGAGAGGGGAGGGGTACGGGGTGGCGACAGGAAGGGCATCCGGCCAGCCCTTCACATTAACATGCCACGTCTGTTTAACCGTAACAGCAGACCCCGCAAATCGGGATTAATGATTGGAAAGAGAGATAACTGCGTGACTATTTAGAAGACGACGAATGCATAGAACGTTTCTCGACATTACAAATGGAGTGATATCTATTAACCATTGTGAATGCCCAAGTTCATTAGGTGATATATAGTGCTACACCACGTACGTATAATGAAAATGAAGAGTGGTAAATTCCATATTGTGCGTTTTCAGTGCTATTGTGCTGTCGGTAGCCTACTACGTGTCCCTCGACTTGATGTAGGTGTCAAACCGTGGAGAAAGTCTTTTTAAACGTGCCTTACTGAATGGCACATCGTCTTCGTCCCAAGTTGTGCTTCGCTCTGATGTTCTAAAATTTAAAAGTATGAGAAGCAGATTTTCTGATTATATTTCTATCAGTTAAAAATATAATGCTTTACTTCTGGACTTACAGGGTGTTTCAAAAATGACCGGTATATTTGAAACGGCAATAAAAACTAAACGAGCAGCGATAGAAATACACCGTTTGTTGCAATATGCTTGGGACAACAGTACATTTTCAGGCGGACAAACTTTCGAAATTACAGTAGTTACAATTTTCAACAACAGATGGCGCTGCAAGTGATGTGAAAGATATAGAAGACAACGCAGTCTGTGGGTGCGCCATTCTGTACGTCGTCTTTCTGCTGTAAGCGTGTGCTGTTCACAACGTGAAAGTGTGCTGTAGACAACATGGTTTATTCCTTAGAACAGAGGATTTTTCTGGTGTTGGAATTCCACCACCTAGAACACAGTGTTGTTGCAACAAGACGAAGTTTTCAACGGAGGTTTAATGTAACCAAAGGATCGAAAAGCGATACAATAAAGGATCTGTTTGAAAAATTTCAACGGACTGGGAACGTGACGGTTGAACGTGCTGGAAAGGTAGGGCGACCGTGTACGGCAACCACAGAGGGCAACGCGCAGCTAGTGCAGCAGGCGATCCAACAGCGGCCTCGGGTTTCCGTTCGCCGTGTTGCAGCTGCGGTCCAAATGACGCCAACGTCCACGTATCGTCTCATGCGCCAGAGTTTACACCTCTATCCATACAAAATTCAAACGTGGCAACCCCTCAGCGCCACTACCATTGCTGCACGAGAGACATTCGCTAACGATATAGTGCACAGGATTCATGACGGCGATATGCATGTGGGCATCATTTGGTTTACTGACGAAGCTTATTTTTACCTGGACGGCTTCGTCAATAAACAGAACTGGCGCATATGGGGAACCGAAAAGCCCCATGTTGCAGTCCCATCGTCCCTGCATCCTCAAAAAGTACTGGTCTGGGCCGCCATTTCTTCCAAAGGAATCATTGGCCCTTTTTTCAGATCCGAAACGATTACTGCATCACGCTATCTGGACATTCTTCGTGAATTTGTGGCGGTACAAACTGCCTTAGACGACACTTCGAACACCTCGTGGTTGATGCAAGATGGTGCCCGGCCACATCGCACGGCCGACGTCTTTAATTTCCTGAATGAATATTTAGATGATCGTGTGATTGCTTTGGGCTATCCGAAACATACAGGAGGCGGCGTGGATTGGCCTCCCTATTCGCCAGACATGAACCCCTGTGACTTCTTTCTGTGGTGACCCTTGAAAGACCAGGTGTACCGCCAGAATCCAGAAACAATTGAACAGCTGAAGCAGTACATCTCATCTGCATGTGAAGCCATTCCGCCAGACACGTTGTCAAAGGTTTCGGGTAATTTCATTCAGAGACTACGCCATATTATTGCTACGCATGGTGGATATGTGGAAAATATCGTACTATAGAGTTTCCCAGACCGCAGCGCCATCTGTTGTTGAAAATTGTAACTACTGTAATTTCGAAAGTTTGTCTGCCTGAAAATGTACTGTTGTCCCAAGCATATTGCAACAAACCGTGTATTTCTATCGCTGCTCGTGTAGTTTTTATTGCCGTTTCAAATATATCGGTCATTTTTGAAACACCCTGTATATTACTACAAATAAAGAGTAGAGTTTCAATATTAATGGTACTTGGAACAAAAAATTCTTCATGCTGTTTTGACGTGAAGTGCATTTTAGAGACCGTGGCTATGTACAAAGTACAAGTTGATTCTTGCAAAGAAGAAATCAACAATTGGTCAATGTTAATAAACCTGCTTATTTAAACAAAGAGCGCCATTACCCATTTCAAACCAATAGGATCATCTTCAGCAATCTGTAGAAGAACCTGTCTATTGCAAACCGGCAATGGAGCCACTTCTGTACATGAATACCATTAATAACGATGGCTGGTTGCTGTTTTCCTCTTTGCAAGAATCAATTTGCAGAAGTGTTCTTACTGACCCTCAGAACATTCTTAATAAAACATTTATTTTCTAATATATACCATTATATTTTGCATTGATATGAAGGACACAATTCTGTGCTATCAAAATACCTTCTCAATTTTTTGGATATATATATCACTTACATTCAAACTAAGCTACATTGTTTATTCAATTCCTAGACAAGTGTCACATTTGGCAAATAGAACGTTCTTCATTTCGATTCTGCAAATGTACTCGTAAAATAACTGTAATCTACACGCTGTATAGGTTAAATAATGTATATAGCATCTGCAGTGAAAGTCTTGTTAAGACCAAACGCGTTTCGCTTTATTCTAAAGCATCTTCAGTGGTCGCCGTACAAATACCTGACAGTACCAAACTCTGGCATTTACCAACTCCAGTGTGACGGCTGCCATGATGCATTCTTAGGGCAGACAGGCAAAAATTTTGAAATAAGATATACAGAACACAAAAGAGCATGGAAATATGGCACCAGCCGTTAAACACCTCCAGTAAGAAAACCACCATCCTACCACAACACAAAAGGACATGAAAATAGATTCAATAACAACAAATATCTCAAACTAGAAGAGAACTTCGAAATTCAAAATGCAGTAATAGAGAAGTAAGACATAATAAATGAACAGACAGGCATTAGCAACCAGGCGTTATTTAAACTAATAAAACATCTTGTAGAGAAAGAACAACCCACCACAAAGTGATATCACGGACTAGACAATATCAGCACCCTAGATCAACCACCACTTTATCATTGTAAAGGAATAATTTACACACCCAGTAGTTAAGACATCACACACACACAGCATGGCGAAAAATACAAACTCTCACACACACAAAGTAATAACAGACGCTCCCACCACCACCAAAACAAATCAACACGATAGTGGTTTTTCAAGCCACAAAAACGTGAATAGGTCTAGTATTAGAGAATTTGATAGTGCTGTGTGCTATAATCAAACATATAAACGAAGAAGAATAGGAAGAATGACGCAAGAAACAAAGGAATTGTGAACAACGATAAGAAGTAATACTGTTTATAGTGGTAAGTTAAATCATACCAACTGTTCATGATACCGGCGAACAAAATTGTAAAGAAAAAAAAGAACATTCTGTTACAGTGACCACTGAAGATGCTTTAGAATAGAGCGAAACGCGTATGTTATTAAAAACACTTCCATACAGTTGCAAAAGGCGGTATTTAACCTATACAGCTTGTTTAGCTTGAACTGTGAAAAAAAAAGGAAGACAACGTGTAACTGTAATCTAGCTCAAGATGAAAAGTTAACCTCTAATCTTCTTTCGTTCCCTACAACAATTATGAGAAGAAAACTTAGGTCAATGAAGATGCGAGCTAAGCCGTGTACGGGAAACAGTGTGTCTACTAAACTGAATACAAAATTCAATGGCAGGCCATCAAGGTGCAGTTAAAATAATTTCTGATTACAACCCGCAAACATTAAAGTCTAGGACACAAGCAAACTCATGATTTGAGAACTTCAGTAACATAGTATGATGACTGTGTCAAATAAACGTGTTAATTTCGGGTTGAGGTTCAGTTATAATAGTTTTAGTCAGTGCAAAAAGACAGTTTGTTTATCAACATTTGATGTGAAAACTTTCTATCAAGAACTGATGGAAGAATGCATAAATATGGTTGTCAATGTAACTTTGATAAGGAAAGAAATGCTGCTGGATAACTGGTCTTGCGAAATTTCTGCTTCGAAGTAACCGCAGCTGTAAGAGGAAATGGATGCTAGAATATCTTTGACGTGATTTCGAGTGCCCCATATTTTTATGAAACTACGACAAAAGGATAGCTGTCAGCTAAAGATAAATTCCACTGGCTACCGTCACCTACTTCTACGCTTGGCATTTAATAATGTCAGAGGCAGATATGTCACAGGTAAACTGACATTATCCTTCCGTAACAGACAGCGCTAGTTGTCTTTTGCACTTAATCTTCCAGTCGCACTATCTTATGACAACGTGAAATTCATTTGTCTTAAGCAGACTAGGTTCCTCAGACAGCTGCTATAAAATTCAGCCGACCGAAGTGGCCGTGCGGTTAAAGGCGCTGCAGTCTGGAACCGCTAGACCGCTACGGTCGCAGGTTCGAATCCTGCCTCGGGCATGGATGTTTGTGATGTCCTTAGGTTAGTTAGGTTTAACTAGTTCTAAGTTCTAGGGGACTAATGACCTCAGCAGTTGAGTCCCATAGTGCTCAGAGCCATTTGAACCATTTATAAAATTCAGTGTTCAGCATCAGCGATGTATGTTGTAAAAATATAACATATCCAGTAACTAAATCCAGGAAAGGATAGATAAGATTTTTCCTGCGTTTCCGTATTAAGTTTCAAATTGAAATAATTTGAAAACCTACTGTAATAATAAAAGTCAAAGCTGATGTAAAATAAAATGAAATACACGATCTGTGGCTTTATTACTATTATTATTATTGTTTTCATCATCACCATCATCATCAATAATAATAATAACAATAATGATTATAATAATAATAATAATTCGCTCATTCATATTTATACAGTACTGATAAAATAACAACGGTACAACAACTACTTTTCACTAAATTCTCCGAGATTACAACGAAGAATTCTGCATTTATCGCATATGCCAGATCCCTCTGTTTGATCTCCTCATTCCTGATGGTCTACAAATTATTAGTGTTGAGTAAAGCATACATTTATCATATATTATTATTGATATTATTATTCATTTTAGTGTTCTGAGAATTCAAACTCCACATCCAGCTAGGTTGAGACATTTTCCTTATTAATTTTAGGACTGTCATCTCTTCTGTGACAGCTCACATCATGACTGCATACGTGGAGTAATTTCGATAGTTTCCAAAGAGCAATTGTTGCCGATTAATTTAGTAACTAAGTGCAGCATGTGTTACCGCACACCATGGGAACTGATGGGGAATTATTTATTACTGACATGGTAACAAACATATTTGTCCATGTATATCCGTGCGCAGTTAGTCGACATAGGATAAAATTATAACTTTTGAATTATTATTAACAATATAAAATATTAACTCCATCCACAGTGTGTACTTACTTCATCTGAAAAAAAAAAACCGGTTAGGAATCTTTAATACTGTGCACGATATTGCAGTGTTCGGGCCGGATCTGGTATTTTGAACGTTAGTGTTAAGAGAAATTATCGCCAAAATTTGCATGTCCGAAGGAACATCGCACCATACCTCTTAACAACAAGTCACTGCAATATCGTATTTGTCCGTCGATACCAGGTAGTGGCTTTGAATTAAAATGTCTCTCCCCTTTACACAATGTGCACTAGTGCATGTTGTATGCATGAACAACGACAGACGGAAGTTTGGGTTTGGCCGTGATTCGTGCACGGATAGCCAAAGTGGTTAAGGCGACTGTTCGTATGGAAAGGAAAATCCGTGTCCGGGTTCGAGACACGTTCCGGCACAAATTTCCATTGTTGTCATTGCACTATACAGCCGATGGTTGTCCGTATTCGCAACATCGACTTAATTTCATGTATTTCACTTATTATTACACACTTGGATTCCTGGCATGAAATCTTAATTTACGTAGCTATTACAGATCGCATGATATTTGTCAACCACGTTTAACACTTCATTGGAACACAGTACCTTACTTATTACTCAGTTGTGATACTCGCATCTTTCTTGCACCTTCGAAATTATTTGTTACGGTCATTTAATTTTTGTCACTTTTGTGCACACACTCCCGGTCTTGACTGCACGAGCCGGCACGGTAGCTCAGCGTGTTTAGTCAGAGAGCTGGTTGGCCTATGTAATAAAAAAAACTAACAGTGAGTGGAAGGATCAACAAAACGAACTTTAACGGATGTGATGTGACGTCTGCAACGACCAAACAGAACGATCAACAACGAACAAATTAAAAAAAAAAAAAAAAAAAAAAAAAAGGATGAGTAGCGCGTCTGCCATGTAAGCAGGAAACCCTGGGTTCGAGCCCCAGTCGGTACACACATTTTCAACTGTCCCCGTTGACTTACATCAACGCCTGTTTTCAGCTAGGGGTATTCATTTAATTGCAATTTCATTCTAAAAGTCCCAGTGACTGCCACCAACCATAGACTGCTTCGGTTGTATGCTTTCTTCACGGCGTCTCCAACTACCTGTCACGCTCCGATCACGTGAAGTGTCGCATTAGTAAACATGCGTTTGTCAAGTGATTGTCTGCCTATCAAAATGCTTTTGTGGACGACTCCCATTTCACGGTGCGTTTTGAATTAAAGAATTAAATCAAAGAGCCACTGACTTCAAGGATAAATCTGGGTATTAATTGACATATTGAAAATTAAAAGAATGTGTTTGAATAAAAATGTGTAGTGACATCTAAGGTGTCTGAAGATATGGCAACTTTACAAGGCATTTAATTTACAGCCTTCAAAGTACCCAGCATTGTCGTCAGTTGTGTTTCAGAATGGTCCGAAGTGTGTCAAGGTTTGGGGGAATGCGACACTGGTGAGGATAGTTTGAATTCAGGGTCATCTAGGTACAAATCTAAACGATATGCCTTTGTGCCTGCATCGCAGTTTATCCCACACCTTTTGAAGTGGATCTTCTTCGTTCTCTGGGTAAAGTTTCCGCATTTTGCCCAGGTGTCGCAATTTAAAAAAGCAAACGTATGACCAGTAACATCAAAAACTTCTGAAGGTGACTAGATAAACAAATCGTGAAGGCAGTATGCCGTACCACCGCCAAAGCATAGCCACTAAGCACATGGGAATACTAATGACGCAATTCTAATCTACCGTACATCGCCTCGGATATCGTTAAACTTTCTTACGAGTAACGTCTATGGATTTTGTAAGTAAATGGCCTGTGAAGTACTGGAGTTGGACAAAAATATGAATAGACAGTGAGAAACCCATTCTTGAATGCTAGCAAAGTCTGCAGGTTGGGCTATTGTAGGTGACCACAAACAGCACCTGTGCATTGTTATAAAAACGTATCAGTTGTAGTCAGAACAGTGTTCTGCAGAATTGTGAATACATTACGTGGGAGGTAACTGAAATCGAGGTGGGCCAGTTGTTGGTGCTCCTCCAAAATCAAGGTTGCCAAAGTCTTTGATGTTTCAAGTGATATAGCGTCAACAATTTACACAGCGTATAGGGAAATCGGAAGATCATCATCCGTCAACAACGTGTACGAAAGTGTATATTGAGTGATGGTGACGAACGATCATTAAAGAGATTGTGACGAAAAATAAGACGAGGAGAGCTCCAAAAGTCCCTGCAGAAATAAATGTCGTACTCGCGAACTCTGTAAGATATCCCCCTTTGCAATAACATTATTTGAAGAAATAAATGGATAGCATAGTAGTCGGTCTAATCTGCTTAATAACAGTTGCTATAACCTCGCTCTGAGAAATTTTAATGAATGAATAACAATGATAATCATTCCTTTCAATAAACCAAGTAAATTATTACAATACCTTAATTGTCACTGAACTGCAAGTTTAATAAATAATCTTTTTTATTACTTGGGTTGATATGCCCGATTGTTTCCGAATGCCCATTCTGTTCTGGTGATGATGGACAACGGATAAGTACGAAAAGCAATTAAAGAATGAATTTCGAGCTTAAAATAAAAGGCGAAAGACCATAAATGAGTTAAATTTTCTTTATTGTACTTGAAACTGTCGCACATCATTTAGGAACTCATTCGATTCACGTCAGACATCGCACAACGAATAACAGCAGATAGTAAATCGCTGATTGGGTCGCACACAAGACTTTTGCTGCACTGATTGTACAATGTGGTCAAAAAGTGTCTGAGAACCCTGTAATGGTGTTTCAGGATAGAGTCTGCTGAAAAATAACTGTTAATAATCCAATTGGACACACTGCGCCGTTTCTGAGTTAATTAGCATGGAAGTATCCAATCAGGCTGCTACCCGTGAAAATAAAAGCATCCTGCCAGAAACGGTACGTCCTACATGTTCTCTGTTTGGGTTCCTAAAAGTGAACAAGAGAGGGATACAAAACTGGACATGGGAGTAGTAGTGTAACACGACTCTGACCCAAATTTTGGTATCAAATTGATATGCAAATTAATTAAATCGATCAATTAATTACCCCTAACCCCTCCACTCCATCCCTGGGTGATGTCACATGTTTTCCTTAATTGGTATGTGCGTTCCCCACCATCTCCCCCATCCTCACCCCTTCCCCTCCCCATCCTTCACCTGTCCTATTGACACGAATTTCCAATTTCGGCGGCAACTTTGAATTTTCGCTGTGCAATTCAGTCGTCAATTCAGGGGTCACAATATTAACAGAATTCGTTCATACAACAGTAATAGGTGGTAGAAATAAAAAAAAATTCAGATGATGGGAAACTGGTGACTTAAGATCTGCAGAGGACATAATTTGACTTTTATGGGGTGGAGATACTCTTATTTAACTTCCGATCGCTTCATATACTGAGATCCCAATGTCATTAAGATGCTATGTGGTGCATTGCCAGGTGTGACTGTACTACAGATTACTGGTGTGTCTGGCTCTGCAGCACCCAGGCTGCAGGCCCCTTCCAGTCCCCAATGCAGCCACCTACACCAAGCCTGCTTGAAGACAAAATACAAGGTGAGGTTAGTGTCCTCCTCCCACAGCTCTACCATAACTAGCAACAACATGTATTTTGAGAGATGCAGATGGATTCGAAGTGTCAAGCTACCTGTTTCCATCAGAATTGATAAAGAGTGTTTTTCTAAAGCTAGCAGCTGCATCAAATGTACCAGCCACTTGCCAGCAAACAAAAGATGTTTGCCACAGAAATTTTTCCACCACAGCTGTGTTCTGTCTCTCAAACACCTGCACCACGCCTGTTTCAAGAAAAGAAGGCAAGTTATGCCTTTGTGGTGTTATATTCTGAGTTCCTATCGGTCCTCTGCAAAATGGAGGGTGCCGTGTCAAGGTGTATAAAGCCCAACGCCCACAACAATCATCATCAGTCTTTGAGAGTGCCTAGTTATGTCTCAGTGATTGCCACAATATGAAATGATGAGCCTGCAGTGACACCAGCGGCAGTGGTGGTGGGAAACGGCCAAACTTGGGGAAATTACCATGTAAGAGTTCACAAAAAACAATTATGGGTTCAAATGGCGACAGCTATAAAATTTCATTGCAAAGTATTCATATTTTTGGAGACTGTGATACGTTTTTGGAACAAGTGGTTATAAAAGTTCTTTTTCTCTCCCTATTGCAGAACTCATTGCCGAAATGTTGGCTGAGTTAGAACGTCAGCTGGAAGCTGAAAGTCACCAGCAAGCCAAAGAGGCCGTGCTACCATCATGTAAGTACATCTCCAAATTCTACATGATAGTTTACATGTTCAGAAACGTTTCTTCATGTATTCAGAACGTAACAACTGCTTATAAAATTTTTGATCTCGCTGTTGCAGCGGCGGCTGGAGGCCAAAATGCAGCAAGAACGTAATACATTTGTAATATATTGCCGTAAGACTTCTGCGGAGTGCCAGCCCCCAAACCATCATATACCCTCTGGCACCCCTGGTTGGTTCAATCAGATCTGCCACACCCCAGACTGGCGATCGTGAAGGCTCCGACAAGCAGCAGCATCAACGAGCACATTCGCCACAGCCTGGGTGATCCAACAGGATCTCCCACCGCCGCCACCTCCTCCTCCTCCCCCTCCTCCAGCTCCGACTGTTCACTCTCGCCAGCAGAGAAAAGTATGTGTGCTTCGGCACATATCCCTTCCCACTGGAGGAGCCTCCTCCTGAACGCTGCCATCCACTGTGTGGACAAATTCGTCTCCTAGCTGTACTGTTAATGATGATTAACTTGTGGCTAGTGGTAGGGCTCTATCTCACCCAGATAGTGAAGGACATCAGATTAGTTGCATCATGACCCCTTTAGAGTACTCAGCGGTTGCTAGGGCTTTTTAGTGGCGTATCTCGTTTACTAGAAAATCTGGCCAGAGGTATCGCGACCCACTAAGCTTTCTAGATCAATGTCACAATGCCACCCGATATTGGAGGAAGAGCTTCTGAAAACCCTAGATAATCTGAGATATGATACCATTAAATGTAATGTAGTACTCTGTGCTCACACCCCTCCCCCCTCCCCCCTCCCCCCTCCCCCCTCCCCCCTCCCCTGGCGCAAACAGCAGGTTGCTGCTGAGGAGAAAACTCTGCAGTACATCTGGGGTGATAATGGTGTTATATCTCTGAGTAGCATCGTGAATTCATCTTGGTTCCTATACTGACCTGGATTTCTGAGATCGAAGTAAGATGGTCAGCTAAATCACTCAGCCAAACACCACACCTCGAAATCCACATTTATGTCGCTTCAGTCTGGAACCGCGCGACCGCTACGGTCGCAGGTTCGAATCCTGCCTCGGGCATGGATGTGTGTGGTGTACTTAGGTTAGTTCGGTTTAACTAGTTCTAAGTTCTAGGGGACTGATGACCACAGATGTTAAGTCCCATAGTGCTCAGAGCCATTTGAACCATTTGAACCACATTTATGTCTACAGTCAGTTAAATGGTCGGTCCAGTTATATGATATGAGGATATTAAGAACAAGCAGGCTCGTATTTATGTTCAAAATGAAAAACATAATGCTTGTTTTGCATAGTCGATCCTGGCTTGCGATAGAGATTATCATTACAGATACCATCTCAAGCTCACAACAACATACAACGTATGAAAGAATAAAATCGCCGGAGGTTATTATTTTCATGGTAGCGATTTCCCTGTAAAGATTCAGGACATATCAAAATTTGAGTTATGAAATCTCGAAATATTTGTTTACTTTTATGGACTGAAGAAGCAGAAAAGCAAGTCAGTCGAGCAGGACAAGTATACTGTAGTTAGACAACTCCATTTTTCGAAATATGCAGGTGAATGTTATCTTCATGTAAACAAGCTCCTCTTCTGTGAAGGTGATAATCAGCGCAGAAAGGGATAAGGACAGAACAACACATTATTCCTTTTAATTTAAATAAGGCCAGGACCGAGGGTAAGTGGCTGCACATCATTAACAGGGCTGGGCCTATCAAGAAAAATAAAAATATTTATTCACATCTAACAAGACAGTGATTGGCTGAAGCCATACTTGGAGATGCAGACGCGACACGGTGGGGATATCCCCATTATATAAAAGCATTTTGAGACCTTAAGGCTCTAGCTCTCTCTCTCATCTCGCAGCAGACCGCACAAGTGTGTGGAAATAAGTGGGGGCATTGAGAGTTTTGCTTTCTGAAAAGTGAGGACCATACACTTCACGTATTGTGGCGACAGATGGCAAAGTGGTAGTTAATTATTCCTGCAGAAATTTTTGTGGGCAAAGAAACTGTGCGCATCTCTCCAACCCATAGCGAGTGTGCAAAATGGTTCAAATGGCTCTGAGCACTATGGGACTTAACATCTATGGTCATCAGTCCCCTAGAACTTAGAACTACTTAAACCTAACTAACCTAAGGACATCACACAACACCCAGCCATCACGAGGCAGAGAAAATCCCTGACCCCGCTGGGAATCGAACCCGGGAACCCGGGTAGCGAGTGTGCAACAGCAGTTATTTCGACTAGGAAAAGATTAACGTTCTACAGAATGCAGGAAAATTTTTGATGTCATTCGTCTGAAGAATGAAATATATTTCTCAATACTTTCAGGTAGGACACTGACCTGATTTTATCTCCCTGCCGAAATTAACCAGTTGCTCAACAAGAAAGTGAGCATCATACCCACTTAAATTATAGGAGAACACAGGTATCGTACCTTGGTAACTGATACTTCAAATTGCATGCATTGTGAGCTGTGCCACAGAACTACCCTGCAAGATGACAATGATCTATACGGGGAGTTTTACTTTTCTGTCTAACAGCAGCTCACAAATACGAGGTGTGGCTAGAAAAAAACCGGACTAGTACTGGTGAAACAATAAAACGAATGCAATAAGGCTGAAAGTCGCGTGGCCTGTCACGTGACTCTCGCTCCGCCTACTGCTCGAGTTTCATCTGCCTCCTGCACTCAGTCTGCCCGTGGCGTCTGTTTTAAGTAGTTGACGCTTTGTCTGTGCGTCAGAAAATGTTGAGTGTACAGAAAGAACAGCGTGTTAACATCAAATTTTGTTTTAAACTATGAAAATCTGCAAGTGAAACGTTTGTAATGTTACAACAAGTGTACGGCGATGATTGTTTATCGCGAACACAAGTGTTTGAGTGGTTTAAACGATTTAAAGATGGCCGCGAAGACACCAGTGATGACACTCGCACTGGCAGACCATTGTCAGCAAAAACTGATGCAAACATTGAAAAAATCGGCGAACTTGTTCGACAAGATCGCCGTTTAACAATCAGAGCAGTGTCTGAGTTAACAGGAGTTGACAAGGAAAGTGTTAGGCAGATTCTTCATGACAGTTTCAACATGAACAAAGTGTGTTCAAAAATGGTTCCAAAGTGTCTCACAATTGAACAGAAGGAACGCCGAAGAATGATTTGCTCTGACATCCTGGAAAACATTGAAAGTGATCCCACCTTCTTACAAAATGTTATTATTTGCGATGAATCGTGGTTTTTTACTTACGATCCCGAAACTAAACGCCAATCGATGCATTGGAAAACTCCTGGTTCTCCACGACAAAAAAAAGCACGAATGTCAAAATCGAAATTCAAGGCAATGATGATTGTTTTTTTTTTGACATCAAAGGGATTGTGCACATTGATTGGGTACCAGAGGGACAAACAGTGAATCAGCATTACTACATTAGCGTCCTGGCTACCCTACGTGAGCGAGTACGGAGAAAACGGAACGATTTGTGGAGAAAAAAGTCATGGATCCTTCACCAAGACAATGCCCCGGCTCACAGTGCGTTGTCAGTGAAGAGGTTTTTGGCAAAACACAACATTCCCATCTTATATCATCCACCCTACTCACCTGATTTGGCCCCCTGTGACTTCCCTGAAGTCAAGTCTACTTTGAAAGGAACTAGATTTGAGACTGTTGAAGCAGTAAAAGAAAAAACGACGGAAGTAATGTATGGACTTACCGAAAATGATCTGCAGCATTGCTATGAACAGTGGAAAATTCGTATGGAGCGGTGTAGAGACCGAGGAGGAGAGTACATTGAAGGAGATAACATGAAATTGTAAATAAATGTTTTTTCCAGCATCAGTCCGGTTTTTTTCTAGCCGCACCTCGTATGGTAGTTAAAGGCATCATTGTATAATTTTTTATCCTCCTCTGATTTGGTCATGGGGACGTTGACGCTGTAAAGCCTGTCATGATAGTTTTTCAAGCTCAGTGAGCAGGCAAAACAGCAGGATTATGCCCAACATAAGATTCAAAGCGTTAAGACTTTAATCATATGCTGCCACATACTGTACATGATTTTGTGTGAACATGTTAAGTGAGGCTAAGGGCTTCCCTTCACAGTAGGTGATGGGGCCAAAGACACATTCGAAGTGTATTGTTTCTGGTGGTGAGCATTTTTTAATTTAATGAACTTATTTTCTTCTGTAGGCATAACAACATGTACCAGTTCATTACTTTCACAGTCCATCAGATATCTTGTCATATGTCCGACCTTTGTATCTGCACAGTGGTGTACTAATGTGTGGAAACTTAGCTTACCACTTAGCGTACAAATGGACAAAACATCTGAACTGTCTTCTCAAGTCCCAGGTGTGAAACAGACATTCTACATAAATATAACCCTAGCCCTGTAAGGCAGCTAATATCAGTTGCAGACAGTAACAAAAATCATTAGAAATGCTGCTGTCATGTACCTAGAATGCATGAATTAATAAAAGTGGATATTTTGGGTCTACTCTAGGAAGACAACACAGCTATTCCCTTTTTTATTCCACATATAATTTAACAACTGTTGCTTTCAGGGGTCAGGTGATAAACAAAAATCATGTTCAATTACTTTTGACACTCAATAACGAAATATTTAATTCTTGGATGTATTGAAATGATGTTTATTAAAATCGTTATCTCTACAAATGAAAGTTTTTATCACAGGAAAGAATGATTATTAAAAATCCTCATGAGCTCATTTAAATCTACATTTCAGAGCTGGTCAATGCACTGAGTTGGTGGAGAATAAATTTACTTTTTGGACCAATAAAAAAACACATGTACTCAATGTGAGGGTAGGTTAGTATCCTAACTATTAATATTCAATGGTCAAAACGTACACAAATTGAACTGAGCGAGATCTAGAATCAGCATTTACTGTGGCCTAATGCTCAATGGTACTTTACCAAGTGGCACCTGCAACCGCGTTGTCTCTGATCTGATCTGAAATGCTAATTCCCTACTCTGGCCTTTAGTGAATTCACTCGGTCGCAGGTTCGAATCCTGCCTCGGGCATGGATGTGTGTTGTGTCCTTAGGTTAGTTAGGTTTAAGTAGTTCTAAGTTCTAGGGGACTGACGAACTCAGATGTTAAGTCCCATAGTGCTCAGAGCCATTTGAAACATTTGAACTATGCAGTATAACTGTAAAACCGAGCCGCGCGGAGTGGCCGCGTGGTCTGAGTTGCCGTGACATGGATTGCGCGGCATCTCTCGCCGGAGGTTTCGTTCCTCCCTCTGGCATGGGTGTGTGTGCCGTCCTTAGGGTAGGTTAATTTAAGTTAGATTAAATAGTGTGTAAGCTCAGCAGTTTGGTCCCATAAGACCTTACCACAAATTTCCAATTTCCTGTCGATAATGACTTTAGATGTCGCCGGACCGATCGCACGGACGCTCATTCTTCCAAACTTGACTCCCCTTCAGATTTTTCTTTGAGGTTTCATTAATGACCGGGTATATGTCTCACCATTACCAGTGGATATCCAAGAGATAAGAAGTCGAATTATTGCCGCAGCCGTGGAAGTGACGCCAAATATGCTGAATCAAGTGTGGCATTAAACTGACTTCAGACGGGACATTCGCTGTATGACGAATGGAAGTCACTTTCAACCAAAGTGAATGTTGAGGAGAAAGTGAGGGTATGAGTGAAGGTACGGCATGAACCATTTAGTATTTTGATACACGATTACAGCTCTACTACTTTTGTAAGCCTGAACAATGCAATTCCTTACTTACATAATGTTGTGAAATTCTTTTAGAATGGACCTCTGCTTTTAATGATTGACACCGAGTTGCATGCAATGAGACATAGTTCTTGTAATGTTATGAAGAAAATATATTCGGTTTTTTGTCTCAATAGACCGTCGGTTCCTTTACAAAATGAACGGGTGTGAAAGTGAGATCATTTATTTTCAGTAAGTTCGTGCTGTTGGCAGTTATTTTAAACTGCTGATTTAAGAGGGGACAATTATGTACATCTTCTTTTGTTATTTCATATTCCTTGGTTTTGTCAGAGGCTCCTAAAGCGGCGGACTATTACTCAATGCAGTCAGATGCCCAGCCTATGACATCAGTTGTGATTATTAAGCTGATAACTTAAAACCTCCGAGCCAACATTAATAATTTTTGAATGAATTCAAGCCTCAGCCTCACTTCATTGTTTAGGAAGGGGGTAGCCTTTTAACGCCAGGCGAAGTGGATTGGATTTTCCAGCAATATTCGAAGGCTATGGCTATATCAGAATTCATAGCCCTCCAGCATAGCAGCGCTGCACCAAGGGCGGCCTATGCCAAAATACGCAGGGGAGGCGACGGGAGGCGACATCATCGTTCCAAAAAGACCAGTCAGCTTGGACCTACTCGCTTCCGCTGGATCACGTCCTCGAAAGGTGGTCTCACCGTATCCTGGCGCGTCAACAGTATTTAGGTCGGTACGCGGCTACGGCTAGGATGGGCTCTCTGGTCTTCATGCCGACGGCTGGCGTTTTTCCGCAATCAGAAGCTCTCCTGGACTCCTCCCGCGACCTGTCGTCTAACGCTATTCTGCTTGTCTGGGATCTTCACATCCAAAGTAGGAAATCCACTGTGACTAACGTGGCACAGCTGTGTGACAAGCACATGGTGACAGCATAACTGAAGAACGCGCAGACAAAGTGGATTGTAGTAGGCATATACATGCAGTATTCTGATCCTCTCGCAACTTACGTAGATAAACTCAGGGTGGTAGCTCTGTATGGATGAGGTATATGTCTTGCTGTGGCAACGGATGTGAATGCAAGCTCCTCTCTCTGTGGCGCAGTAGACAAACTGACGAACGAGGTGAGATACTAGAGGACGCACTGCAAGGACTTCACAACATTGTTCTGAATCTCGAAGGCCAGCCGTGTACATTCGAGGGATGAGCCGCTGCAGCCACTAACATAAATGTCACCTTAGAAAACAACATGGTAGCAGTTAATATTAACAGCTGGCAACATCCACTGACAATAATGCAATTGTTATCGAAGGGGAAAAGTGACAGTAATAGAGGGACACAAGCGAAGGAAAGCATGTTAGGGTTAGACATCAGGAAAACGGGTTGGGATTGCTTAGTTGCCTACATTGTAGCATTTCCAGTGGAATCGGTTCACATACGTGTGGACCTGGGTGCGCAGATACTAACTGAACTCTTGCAAAGCGCACAAGAAATTTATATCCATAAGAAAATCGTAAAAATTCAGGCATTAAACCTTGGAACTCCGAATTTTCCGTGCTGAGATGAAGGGTAAAGTTAAGAAGAAGACTAATCAACGTGCATTAGGGCAATAACAGAGCACTACGAGGCTCCATGAATACAGGGCCATTAAGATTGCTTAATGCAACAAGCTGCCACCATCCAGCACCAAGACAAACAGTACTGACCACCCTGGTACATAGGGCGCGTGTCATCTGCGACAAAGACAGCCCACCATCCAAGCTGCAACACCTGAGTGAAGTCTTCCGCCAAAATTTCTACAGTGAAACGTAGATCAACAGGGCGCTTAAAAGGAAGAATGGAGCAGTGACAACCCCAGGAGAAGAAGAAGACATGCGACTCACTTTCCTTCCGTACGTGGGTCCGGTCTCGACCAAAATTGCACGACTTCTGGACAAATACAATATCAAAACCTTTCTCCGCCCACCACCGAAGACGAGGGAGCCCCTAGGTTCCGCCAAAGACCCGCAGTAGCTTAACACACCTGGAATATACAGCATCCCATGCGAATTTGGTAAACAATACATTGGAAAAACACAGCGCTGTATATCTAAACGCTGTGGAGAACATATCAGATTTGTGCGACTATAGTTCAATTCTTTTATCTTGGCGGTTCGCGCATGCCCGCCCAGACGCGGGAGATTGCTGCGTTGCCAGTTGTACGCGCCAAGAGAAGCAGCGCCATAGTATAGTTCGCAAACTTACGTTTAGGGGGGGAGCGCGCAGTTTATGAAGTAAAGCCACCACGGCCACATTAACCCTTTCGTTGCTACTGAGACGTGCTCCCCGCATTCCGCGATGTGCGCGATTTTCTCCTCATTGCACTGCTCGCCTGTGCACACACATGGTGTCTCGACTGCTTTGACACACTTTATCATTCGATTTCACAAAAACTATTTGGCCCAAAAATTTGATTTTTACACATCTTCTTGACTGATACCTTCCCCCAATAAATGACTTAATTTTGTTCCGATGTTCAACGCAGTTATTGTGCAGCATTAGATGTAGTAAACCATTGCACGAAATTTTGAAGAGTTTGCAGAGGTAAAAGTCCATAGCGTATACTTTCCGTATGGTTGATTTCAGTTACCACTAGAAATTTCAAAAAATTACAATCAAACGAATAAGATTCATGAAGTAAGACATTTCGATATTGTTTTTAAATAAAGAAAATATTAAGCACCGAGCAAGGTTTGAACTCAGAACCTTTCGCTTAGCAGCCATATACTTTTTTTTCTTTAATTTCATTTTGTTCGCTTTTGTTCGTTGCATCTGCTCGGGGCGGACGTCGTTAGACATCCGTTTAAGTTCGTTGTTGATCGATTAGCTCAGTTTTTTTATTACAGAGGGCTGCTAACCCTCTGACCGAACACGCTGAGCTACCGTGCTGGCGACACTTCAGCCATTACACTAACGCAGCTCGTTATTCAATTACATTTCCCGGAGGACTTTAAAATATCACGCAAAATACCGACAAACACTGTTGGTATGATTATGAATTACTCACGTTCCGTCGAAGTACAACAGGAAATAAACAGTTACTGCTGTTCTTTATTGCGATGAAGCGGTTAGTGAGAATGATACAAACACCTTTCCTTACTATCGCCTGAATTAGGAGGCTTACTGCTTGTTTGGTTTAATTAATTAATAGAATATGAAGCAATTGGTATAAAGAATGCTTTTTCCAAACTTTCTATAAAAGAAAGTTTGCTATCAAGACATTGCTTTCGTTCAATTACTTTATTTATGACTGAACGTTTCTAAAACTGAAGACACTCGTCCTTGCTCTGCACTGCAGTCGAGCTCTGGCAACGTCGTTCTCTGTCCATTGGCCGACTGTGTTTTGTGACGTCAGATGCGCAGAACGAACCTAAACTCGGCCGCCCTCATAAATGACGCGCACTTTAGGTCACACAGAAAAATCTGGCGTAGCAGAACGCAGCATAAATGAAGAACACACCTTCAACTTCGAAAACATGAAGGTGCTGTGCCGAGTATCTGGCTTCTGGGAAAGTATTATCAAAGCATCCCTAGAAATAAGGATTCACGACAACCTGCTCAACAGGGATGAGGGATACAAACTCAGTGCAGCGTTGAACACGGCGATAGCGGCAATCCGTCGGGAGCGCAACCGTCAACGTCCTCCGCCGCAGACGCAGACAGAATGCTTACACCGAGAACCGAACGCAGCCGCCGGGGTCGACCGCCATCCCCACCAACGTGTGCACGCTGCCGGTCCACTGCAGCCTCCCGAGATCTAGTGGAGGGGATTACCGCGCATATAAATAGCCCGCTCTCTGCGAATCTCGACACTTCGCCAGAAGATGGGTAGTAGGACGCAACCCGAAACGTCGTGATATATCAACGCTGTCACCCGACTGGAGACCCGAGAAACCTTCATCAGTACTTTACGCCGGGAAAGCCTACAGTCACATAACATTTCCATGGTTCGTAAATGTAGTGTCGTCGGTAAATAAAATCAAATTCATAAATAGGTCATCCCTCAAGATCTCAAGTTGAGCCCATCGGCAGGATTCAATGTGACGTATACAATCCGTACCAATTAATTCTTGGTGGAGACTAATACGGCGATGCAGAACAACAACAACAGTACTCTAGTTCATGCCAGACTCCCTTGGGATTTGATGCGAACTAGCACAAGGATCTCGAACCACAGTGGCAAGAGTACCAATTTCCGTTTCCTCGTTAGCAACTTTCTTTTGCCGGATATGTTTCCGATGCGTTAAAGATCCAGTTGTTCTCAATTTACCATACACATATTTAAATGTACGGCGTGTAGGGTGAGTACTGTGAGGATATCTTTCAGCGTGTAAGTCTCTAGCTCTCACTGAATTTCGTTGGCATTCTCCGTAAATGAGAAGCACGCCGATTTGTTCTTCGAAGGAGTACTCATTCACATTCGCTAGATTCGACGACACTAATCTTATCGTTCCTATTAGTGCTGTATTTCGGAACCGTCGAATGCAGTTTACACGTCAATGGCACGATAGATGGATACGCTGTATTCGGCGAATATTTACTGTTTGCACGATATACGAGAGAGGATTGTCAGAGCATGTGCTTCGATAAGCGCCGAAGCGGTAAGGAATACCACTCAATCCATGATAAGAAGATTGCAGCATTGCATTATATCAATGGTCATCACTTCGAACACCTTCTGTAAATGACGATCATGCCACCTTTTTGATCTTCAAAAACCTTACTGTTACACATCATTGGATAGCCGCTGTCAGAAAATAAGTATCAAACTGTAGCACCTCATTAAAAAAAAAGTTGACTTCGTACCTCTGACGCGATCCCATATTTTCGGAGTGATTCTAGTTAGTGACTCACCCTCTACATTTAATTAAGAGAAAATTTAAAATAAACACATACACACATTATACATCTAAACATACGGAACATTTTTTTCTTAAACAGGAAAGAAAGAAAGAAAGAATGCGCGTGACCACCCACACAGGTATGTGTAGACATGAGGCTTGTCGAGGCACACATGTGTCAGTGTGGGCAATATAGATTAGTATAGTAACAATATGTTTAGAAATAATATAGTTGCAGCTAGTCGGCAAACCTCGAGTTATTCAGAAGCTGCCAGAAACGTATCTAACAGGATAAGGTGAAAATTATCACTTGTAACTGCAGTTAATCACTCTTATTTTATTTATTTTTAAACTGATTACTATTTTGTTAATATTACAAATGGTTGCTGTTAACATAATTGATTACTATACACGAATATAAATTATTGTACGTCACCATTATTATTGAACATGTACGACCTGTTTACAGTTTCCAGGTAACAGATCAAAAATTCGTGGCAATAAATTAAACTGACATTGCCTAAAAGGTGTCAGTGGGCTGTATAGGTTTTTTTATTGAGTCGCCAGCGGTCGTCCTTGAGCTACGCCGTCTTGGCCTTTACGGCGCGGACCTCCAGGACACCGGTCTTTCGGGCCTGCATAGTATTTGTGTATTCAGAGACAACCACTTCCTCGTTAACTATTGCCTTCAATCCAGTAATTGTGATACATTTCCCAGTGACTGACAATCCAGAGTTTATGTACGTCATCCACTTCATAGACAGGGACTTAATTTTGAACTCTTTCTTGTCTTCCGTAATTATGCTTGGAAGACGGAGAACCGAAGTTTTACGTTCATAAAATTGATTGTCATTGCCTGCTTGGGCTTTAGTTTGTCTACGTTGGATTCGGCATGAGCCACTTCATCTACAGCAGGTTTAGAAATAGTATAATTGCAGCTCGCCTGAAAGGTTAATAAGTTTCCCCATGAAGGCAAGTGTCTTTCATTACTTGATGGAAATAAGCTTCTACAAAATCATGGCACAGAGCAGCACTTTGCAGAGCAACACTATTAGTGCGAGTAATAAACGGCTGAAGAATGTGACTGACTTCTGCTCTGGAAACGTGTTGCCTAAAAGGTGTCAGTGGGCTGTATAGGTTTTTTTATTGGTGTTGGGCAGTTCGTTGTTAACAGCGCGTAGTGTTGCGCAGTTGGAGGTGAGCCGCCAGCAGTGGTGGATTTGGGGAGAGAGATGGCGGAATTTTGAGAGCGGCGGATCTGGACGTGTGTCCATCAGAAAGAGTAAATTTGTAATATTGGATATAATGGACTGATATATATATTATGACTTTTGAACACTATTAAGGTAAATACATTGCTTGTTCTCTATCAAAATCTTTCATTTGCTAACTATGCCTATCAGTAGTTAGTGCCTTCAGTAGTTTGAATCTTTTATTTAGCTGGCATTAGTGGCGCTCGCTGTATTGCAGTAGTTCGAGTAACGAAGATTTTTGTGAGGTAAGTGATTTGTGAAAGGTATAGGTTATTGTTAGTCAGGGCCATTCTTTTGTAGGGATTATTGAAAGTCAGATTGCGTTGCGCTAAAAATATTGTGTGTCAGTTTAGTGTTGATCAGAATAGGTAAAGAGCGAAATGTCTGAGTACGTTCAGTTCTGCTCAGCTGTTTGAAAATCAAATAACGTAAGGGGTTTAACAGCACAGTCATTCATTAAGTTTTCTAAGGGGACGTTTCAAAGGGAAGGGTATTTAAATGATTCAGGGAGCTATAAACCGCCTAAAAAACCGATGAGTCGACTGGCGATCTCCTGGATGTTGGGGTTGTCGCCTCTCCGAGCTGTAGGTACAGATCAGACAGTATTACTGATTTCTGAGTTCGGAGATTTCGTCACCCAGCGTGTTCCACGAAGTATTTCTTCCAGTCAGGGACACTGAAAGACATGGGAAGTGCATTCCCCGGACATGTTCATGGAATGTTTGCCTGTTTCCTGGTACGTGTAAGAATGAGTGCAGTTTAAGAGCTGGCACATGGTTCGTACGATAAAACGAGTATTACGTTGTAGAGTAAACACCCAACTGGCAGTGAGACTTTATGGAAGACACGGACTTCGTGAACTTAACTGATTCAAGTAATGTGAGTTTATTTTCGTGGAAATTTCAAGTGTGGTTAGCAACATTTTGCATAGGTCATCTGAATGATTCTTTTATCTAAATGATGTGGAACGCGGCCATAAATAGTGATAACAGTAATGAACACTTTTTTTACCGGCTACCAGTTTTTGTGCAAGAGAAAGAATTTTAGGTTAGATTCAAAACTTGCTATGTTATTTGCTGTATCCTGCAAAAGATCAAAAATTTTTGTCGTCGCATATTGTATTCCTTTCTGGGCCAATGGCAGCTTTAATAATGGGTAATAAAAATCATTTTTCCCCTCTACTGTTTTAGTGTTTTGGTATAACTTTTTACTTATTGAATTTGAACAACTATCCCGTTTTTTGTTTTGGTGGAGATAATCAGCTGAAGGCAGTATATAAATGTTACTGGCGTGCACTTCATAGTGGTCGGTTCTCAGAAAGATTATGTAAGTAGTGCTATAGTGCATTTATTAGTGTTTTTTTTTCACGGTAAGCTGCTCTGTGTATTTAGAAATATTAAATTTTTATGTTTTTTTTTTTTTTTTTTTTTTTTTTTTTTTTTTTTTTTTTTTTTGTGCATGTAAGTAAATCCTGCTCGTAACCAAAGCTGTTCTGTGACCGAAACCGGTCGCTCGTTAATGAACGATTGATGCAGCAGCTTGTGGTGTTAACGTATATTCTCATTACTAATAAATTTATGAAAACCGTGGAAAAACAGCCAACAAAAAATGGTTTTGAATTTTCACACCTTCTCGAGGGCTATAGCGAGACTGTTTTTATAAGTATAGCTACGTAGTAAAGTATTCTAGGTCGCCAGTTAATCTTCGTAGCCACACAAGGCGGTTATAATTGAACTACCGGTACTTGAGGGAGTCCCTGAGGAAAAGCCAGTGATCGTAGGAGAACGAAATGTTGTGGAAAAATTTGTAAGGACACGCGGAAGAGAAGTAACGAATACATCAATGAAAGAAACATGTTTCAATTTCCATATGAGATGGTTCATACCTGGTGATCTTGGTGGAACGAGTGGCGAGTGATTCGGTGTTCTCCATGTATTTTATATAGTAACCGAGTGACCCCACGAGCAATGTAAGGTGGAGCTCCATCCTGCATCAAAACAGCTGAGACCAGAGATCGCATGTTGGCGAAGCAGACTACAGTAACGTGTGCCGTTCACGCTGCATGTCCTAGGGCTTTGCTGTCAGAGTTCCTAGAAGAAAACTGGGAACTTTGTCGCGAAGTCAGACCACACTGTGACGTGTTCACCATGCAACTGATTGGTTTGTTTGGGGAAGGAGACCAGACAACGAGGTCATTGGTCTCATCGGATTGGGGAAGGATGGGGAAGGAAGGCGGCCGTGCCCCTTCAAAGGAACCATCCCGGCATTTGCCTGGAGCGTTTTAGGGAAATCACGGAAAACCTAAATCAGGATGGCCGGACGCGGGATTGAACCGTCGTCCTTCCGAATGCGAGACCAGTGCACCATGCAACTGAACTTCATAAACTTTCGTCAGCGGTGAGGATCCTCAAATGCGACAGCTGTGCATGTTCACTGCCCCATTGAACGTAACGTGTGCTTTATCACTCCACAAAATGTTCCACTGGTACATGTCGTCAACTTCAACCATAGCAAGAAAACTAAGAGCGAAGTCTACGTGGGAAAAGTTGGTGAGTATTGTGAAGTTTGTACGGATACCATTTCACAATTGTTCGCAGCACTTTCCAAACGATGGACTGTGGAATATTCAGCTGTCGAAACACAACCCGTGCACTGCTCCAAGATCACACATTTCGGCCAGCGTTCTCAGGCATGGCACCAATTACTTCTTCAACAGTTTGTGGCGCAATTGGCCGTTTGCTTCTCCCAGCAGCAAACCGAATCTTTGGCCGATCCTTCCAATCTACATAAACACCAATATCACTAGGTTTGAAGCCTCTCATGTGGAAATTAAAGTGGTTTATTCGTAATTTCTCTTCAGCATGTCGTTACATAAGAACCCGCAAAGATTCATTGTCTTACTATTATTTGTTTTTCATGGGAACTTTCTCACGTAGCGAAAATTTCGTTACCATCCTGCACTTCACGCAAATTTGTCTCGTGCGTCGAACAACGCAAAGAAGGAGTAGATTTTCACCAACGCCGTTAGTGATCAAAAGCCTAATTCCGTTAGAGATCCAGGAAGGAATTTCTCACAATCTGCCTATCGCAATGGAGCTGAATAAGCGCTAATTGAAGTGAGTTTCGTAATAACTTGAACCGCCTGCATTCCTTTGATTCAAAGAGAAATGTTTTTGATTCAGGCTCTATCTTCTCTAAGTCTTGTTGCCGGTGAAATAATTATCCTGAACAAACATTCCATCACCCCACTACATTACCAGTTGAAAATGAATAACTGCACCTCATTACAAATCGTATTGTCACTGCCACCAATAGTTAAACTTCTAATAACAGCTGTGAATCCGCAACGTTGCACAAACGGTGCGCCATAATTTTGTAAATAATGACAATCGGAAACTGGAAAATTCTCACTGTTACCGATGCATAAACACTGTGCCATAATTTCGTGAATAATGACAATCGTAAAATGGAATATTCCAACTGTTACAACTCACTGCACTGAGTAATATCCAATAATTAGTGTTTCCATTAACTGCAGAAATTTTTTGAGCATTTAGTAGTACAACACACCTGATATGAACGTGCAAGCGTCACTGTAATTGCATTCCAGCTCTTCTCTATATCGCGTTCATTATACGAGGGCGTATTGAGAAGTTATGACTTCGAATTTTTATGTGAAAACTCTTAAGGCTTTTCAGATCAAAAATACTCTATTGACATTCTACAACTCTGTTCTTCATATCTACATATTTGCAGCCCTCTGCCGATATAGGACTATGAATTGTAGCCTGTAACATGTCGGTGTGTAAGATAATCATGGCGGTTACTGCTGCTATAGTTGCTCGTCCATACAGCGTCCCATACGAGCAAACCAGATGCATCTTTATTTGTAGTTACGCTTGCTTTAGGTATTTGGGTTATACACGGCTATTTTAAAACAAGACCTTGGTGTCGTCATATGGTCGAGCCGCGCACATCTGCTTGTATGTCCTGCAGCAAACTCGCTACAAATAACAACCTATAGGTGTGACCCTTGAGTCAAAGAGTCTATGCATTAGTTAGAACTGCGAGTTAATAAAATACACAGAAATACAAAATAATAGTTAAATGAATAATTGAATAACAAGGGGTCTACTCTAATGTCTGTAGATGATGTAGATGGCAGAGAATTATGTTGAGTAATCTTTATTCAAGAATTGGACATCTCCAATAAACGGGAAGTAGTCCTAGGATATTCTGTTAAAATGCAGACAGAAAACACCGTTATCAAATGCAGTAAGATTATATTGAGAGCTATACGGGAAGAAGAACAAGATCGCCACATCAAATAGTCATCAAAGACACTCTAAAACCAAGTCCACTTCGTGATCAGAATACACGAAAGATTCTTCGCCAGCGCAAAATACACTGAAGCGCCAAAGAAACTGGTACAGCAATGCGTATTTAAATACAGAGATATTTAAACAAGCAGAATACTTCGCTGCGGTCGGCAACGCCTTTGTAAGACAACAAGTGTCTGGCGCAGTTGTTAGATCGGTTACTGCTGCTAGAACGGCAGGTTTTCAAGATTTAAGTGAGTTTCAACATGGTGTTATAGTCTGCGCACGAGCGATGGGACACAGCATTTCCGATGGAGCGATGAAGTGGGGTTTTCCAGTACGACCATTTCACGAGTGTACCGTGAATATTAGGAATCCGGTAAAATATCAAACCTCCGACATCGCTGCGACCGGAAAAAGATCTTGAAAGAACGAGACCAATAGCGACTGAAGACAATGGTTCAACGTGACAGAAGTGTAATCCTTCCGCAAACTGCTGCAGATTTCAGTGCTGGGCCATCAGCAAGTTTTAGCATGCGGACCATTCAACGAAACATCATCGATATGCGCTTTTGGAGCCGAAGGTCCACTTATGTGTCCTTAGTGACTGCACCACACAAAGCCTTACGCCTCTCCCGGGCCCGTCAAAACCGCACATTGGAGTGTTGATGACTGGAAACATGTTGCCTGAGCCGGCCGGAGTGGCCGTGCGGTTCTAGGCGCTACAGTCTGGAACAGAGCGACCGCTACGGATGTGTGTGATGTCCTTAGGTTAGTTAGGTTTAATTAGTTCTAAGTCCTAGGCGACTGATGATCTCAGAAGTTAAGTCGCATAGTGCTCAGAGCCATCTGAACCATTTGAACCATGTTGTCTGGTTGGATGAGTCACGCTTCAAATTGCATCGAGCAAATGGACGTGTACGGGTATGGAGACAACCTCATGAGTCAATGGATCCTGCATGTCAGCAGGGGACTCTGGAGACTGTAACGGTGTGGGGTATGTGCAGTCGGAGTGATATGGGACCCCTGATACGTCTAGATACGACTCTAACAGGTGACACGTACGTAAGCATCCTCTCTGATCACCTGTATCCATTCACGTCCATTATGCATTCCGACGGACTTTGGCAGTTCCAGCAGGACAATGTGACACCCCTCACGTTCAGAATTGATTGGCTTCACAAACACCCTTCTGAGTGTAAACACTTACGCTGGCAGCCGACCTCTCCAGACATTGACATTATTGAACATATCTGGGATGCCTTGTAACGTTCTGTTAATGATTTATGGACCGCCCGGCAGGATTCATGGTGTCAGTTGCCTCCAGCGCTACATCAGAAAGTAGTCGAGTCCATGCCACGTCGTGTTGCGGCACTTCTGCATTCTCGCGGGGGCCCTACACGATGTTAGGCAGGTGTACCAGTTTCTCAGGCTCTTCAGTATAGTTCAGAGTTTAACGTGATGATTCACAAAGTAACACACGTGATACGAAGAATGGTAACTCATTCTCTGTCTATTCTTAGTTCCGTAAATCAAGCGGCAGAGTCCTGCTCTGGAGCACATTCAGATCCCTCGAAATATGGAGTCCCTTCAAACGTTACAGTACTGTAGTGATCGTTCATCGCCCACAAACAATCACCTATACGACTGAATCGCGCACGTTACACTAGGCGGGTCTGCCTTCTTCCAGAACTTGCCACCAAGTGTCCCCAATAGCTCCCTTGCGCTCTTCACTCGATAAGTCCCAGACTCCATTTTACTGCCATAGTGTTCCGCTAGTGTCTTCTTTTCCATTGGCTGAACGTCTTTCCCACCAACGACACATCATCCTTAAGCTCCACAGACATGATCTGATTGCCGGCCGCTGTGGCAGAGCGCAGGTTCGAATCCTGCCTCGGACATGGATGTATGTGATGTCCTCAGGTTAGTTATGTTTAAGTAGTTCTAACTTGTAGGGGACTGATGACCTCAGACGTTAAGTCCCATAGTGCTCAGAGCCATTTGACTCAGATTTTAAGTCCCATAGTGCCTAGAGCCATTTGAACAATGATCTGATTCAAGTTGACCACTTCTCGGGCTAAGCTAATATATTAAAATAATATTTAAATAAAGAAATGCTACAACCATTCGGTCACACTTACAAGATTCACAATAAATATGAAGAGATGTTTGTCCGCAAATAAAAAAGTTAGAATTCTTGCGCAAGAGCACTCACGTTAAATGAGAATGAATTGTCGGTTAATATTGTTTAAACAATTATTTGTGCCTTCTTGGCACATGCATCTTTCGGTTCTCTTTTCAGTTGTGGTGTCCGCTAACACATGCGATTGACTACTGTTAAATAAGCACAGTTTTTCCAATAGCAGTTGCATCTAACATTTAAATAAAGTTACTTACAAAACAATAATATATTCATTAAATAACCACACAAGTATGACAATAAGAGGTATTGATGCTGCATTCATTTACTGTGCAATTATGGCAGATAGAATGTTCTGACAACCGTTTGTGCAATGAAACATTTATAAAGGACGTAGTAAATCAGTACATGAAATAGATACAGGTACGTATCTTTCAGGAATGATAACTAGAATGCAACGCTATCACCTGAGGTAGCATTTGTTGCAAACGCATGAAGCGTTTAAAGGAGGTTCATTGTGAAAAAAATGTTTGTCACTGGGAAATATTAATTTCTGTAGCTTTAAAGATGGTATTGTGGAATCTCAAAGAGCTGAAACTAGGCCATCTTTAAGCGTGTCTGAAACACCGCCATTTCCTGGAGCATATTCTGCACAAAGGTAATGTGAGAATCAGCCATCGAAAATCCCAGCACTTTGCACCTGAGCTCGCCTGGAGCCGTAACGGCCAACTAGCCGGGCTCTCCACGGCGTGCCCTGTGCCCCGGGCCCGCTACAGTTCAGCCGCTCAACAAGTTCATCTCTGCTCAGTACCACGCCAAGGTGGACGAATAACTCGTCCACATACCCGTAATGCGTGAGAAACAGCGTGCTGTAAACGAATTTCCTATTCGCCCACATATGGGGCAGCCTCTCCTTCAGGCATGACAACGGTGGACCACCTTTGAAACGATCTGACACGTTGGGTTCACTGTCAAGGATCATCTCCCACACAGTCCCCAAGGATCATCTCCCACACAGTCCGACTTGGTCCCATTCCATTTGAATCTTTAAACTCATCATAAACACTATCGACCGCAAGAAACATTTATGTTTGAGGTTACCGGTTTCGGTCAGTTACTGATCATCTTCAGACATCGCACCATGATGGTAAGCGGTGGCGGAGGACGGAGCAGGCGTTACGAACTCCACGATCGTTAACTGCTCAACTGCAGTTGACTTTCGTGGAGTGTGTAACACCTCCTCGATTCTCCGCCACCGCGTACCATCATTGTGTGTTGTCTGAAGGTAACCACAAACATAAAGGCTTCTTGCGGTCGAAACTGTTTACGTTCAGTTTAAAGTACTAAGAAAAACCGGCTAGCCCCCATTCTACGTCCAATACTTTCCAATCATACCTGCCCATGTTAGGCTAAATTTTTCTGCCTGACTCATGTAGTACTGTCACCGTCAGAGGGTGGTACGGGACTACAAGCCCCACCACCACACCTCCAAAGTGAATTGCAGTGATGCAGTCACTGCCCTGTGGAAATTTACTGCCTCACCAACACAGTTAGACCGCAATAGAACGGTGATGCTGTAATGTAACATAAAAAAAAAGCCCGCATCTCGTGGTCGTGCGGTAGCGTTCTCGCTTCCCACGCCCGGGTTCCCGGGTTCGATTCCCGGCGGGGTCAGGGATTTTCTCTGCCTCGTGATGGCTGGGTGTTTTGTGCTGTCCTTAGGTTAGTTAGGTTTAAGTAGTTCCAAGTTCTAGGGGACTGATGACCATAGATGTTAAGTCCCATAGTGCTCAGAGCCATTTGAACCATAAAAAAAAGCCGATCTCCAAGAGAAATGCTCTCAAAAATTAATATTTAAATCTGTTTCCAAAACTCAAAAAACACCTTCGAATATGTCACTTTGACAGCGATGAAGCGGTGCAAGTAGAGGTGAAGTTGTGACTCAGTCAACAAAGTCAAACGTTCTGAACGCCTGTATCAATGAACTGGTCTCTCTTTGGGAGAAATGTGTTCGGAGCCAGGGTGACTCTGCTGAGAAATGTTTTAAAACGTCGGAAGCTTTAGTTTTCAGTACTTCCTCATAGTTGTTTGTACTGAGAGCCACATGTTAATTGGTGCTGTAATGATCATTGTTGTGGTACTGTGTTTTATCTAGTGCTGAAGTTTGCTTTATTTTTAAAATTTTCGGGAATCATTGAGAGATTTTTGTGGACTATGAAGATTACTACAGATAACTTTTATTAGACAGGGTACGTTGTTTTGGGCTCAGGAATTACTTGTTGGAAGACACATAAATTAATGGGCACAGTCGTCAACAATTTGACGCAATTTGAATGATGAAACGAAAGTTCTGCAAATAAAACGGTTTTGCCTGCTGAAGTTCGAAATTTACAAGCTAAGTAAGATGAAAGTTAAGTGAAACTAGTCTTCAGATCAAGAACTGTAGTATGCTCCGTAACGCAAACGATTCACGAAGTTTAGTAGCAACAGCAAAATGAGCTACTTACATCAACACTCTTGGAAGAACTTGTATCGATTTGCATTTTATCAGAAAATCTGAAATAATGTATAAAGACCGCTTTCTCTGCTTTTTTAAACTGTTACCTACTTTTCATGTAAGCTACATCATATGTCTCATGGTTTACTCATATTGCAACCATAACCAGTTATTCTGGTATTCGCTTAACTTGCACCCCTTCTATTTCGTTAACTTTTCGCGTGATCGAAACGAGGTTTTTGGCAAATAATAGTGATCGTAGGGTCTCCTAACAACGCTGTATGGTTAATACTCATAACTCTTATATCAAGCGAGATACTGAGTGATTATTCTTTTCTTTGCAGTGGAAATATATACCTTTTAACAACATCTGAAAGCTCGTGAAGCGACAAGAACAATAATATAACGATTGCTAGTGTTGGCATCGCAAGTTTTCGCAGAAGTATCAGAGAAATGCAGTAAACCACAGAACCAACTGTGGTGTCATGTCGATAAGTGCAGCAAGCACAGACGTCTAAGATGCTAGGTTAAAACGTATTTCATCTTTGCTCTTCTACAGGGTGTTTCCGTAAAAGCGGGAAAAAATGTAATAGGACATAGAGAATGCTCCACTGAACAATCTGAGGCAGGGAACCTGGGCTTGGAGAAGCCAGTTTAAGGAGATATGGAAGTAAACTTCTCTACCGCTTTGTCTAGCGTTACTGTTTTCGAGATCATTCACAAGTAACATACGTACAAGTTTACACGTACTGTGTTATTTATTTAGATGAACATTCTTCATTTCCTGCACGAAAACAAGGACGAGGAACCTGATTACTAGGAAGTCATGATGCAAATTTTGGTTGGTTGGTTGGTTTGTTGGGGGAAGGAGACCAGACAGCGAGGTCATAGGTCTCATCAGATTAGGGAAGGATGGGGAAGGAAGTCGGCCGTGCCCTTTGAAAGGAACCATCCCGGCATTTGCCTGGAGCGAGTTAGGGAAATCACGGAAAACCTAAATCAGGATGGCCGGACGCGGGATTGAACCGTCGTCCTCCCGAATGCGAGTCCAGTGTCTAACCACTGCGCCACCTCGCTCGGTTGCAAATTTTGTTGACTTGACTTGTCCGTAAGGTGCCTCTGCTGTATCGTATTTACTTTGTCCCCTTGGCTGTTCGTAAGAGGATGTGAATACAACATAACGGGGCACCATCTCACTTCAGTGTGGATATCCGCAACCATTTCAATGCTGTATATCCTGGTCGCTGGATTGGAAGGGGAGGTCCTATTCCATGGCCTGCGAAGCCACCTGACCTGAATCCCCTTGATTATTTCCTAAGGGGATATCTAAAGTAATTTGTGTGTGAGACCAGAGTAGATTCGGAGACGAAACTAGTTGCCAGAATTGTAGCTGACTCTGATATGATCTGATACACACCGGGGACAATTGTTAGGCTGCGTCAGAATCTTGTTCGCCGATGTCGTGCTTGTAGTGAGGTTGATGGCCGTGAGTTTCAGGATATTTTGTAAGATACAATACAAAATGTACTTTCACTGTGTCAGAGATGGTATTTGCAGTTAACTGTAACTAATGAAAATAAAAAGTACAGAGTAGTGTGATTTTATTCCTATTATTTCCTTAAGCTGGCTTCTCCGACACTAGGTTCCCTACATCAAAATGTTCAGTGGAGCATCCTCTAGGTCCTGTTAAATTTTTGCATGCTCTTACGGAAACACCCTGTACATACCACACAGATTCACAATCGGCTACGACTTTTGTAAATGGAAATACGCTGATGATCCGAAACGTTACGACCGCTCTTTAATAGCGTGATAGTCCACGTATGAAACGCAGTACAGTAGCGATTCTGCATGGAATGCATTCGACAGGTCCTTGGTATGTTTCCGTAGGTATGTAGTACCAGATAGTTAAACACAGGCCCAGCACTTCTCTTATAAATTATCGGCCGGTGGTTTGTAGGGACGCTATTGGCGTCCGTTAAAACCCGAGATGTGTTTCATCAGGTTCAGATAAGGCGAACCAGGTGCCCGATGCTTCAGCGTAATTTTACTATCGGCATCTTACACAGCTATAACGTTATTCTTAGTGTGTGACACTGAGATTATCCTGCTGGGACATGACACCGCCGTAGGGAAAGATATAAAGCATGAAGGCACGAAGCTAGTCAGGAACATTATTCACGTAGTCCACAGTTCACAGTTGTCATGGTGCCTTCTATTGCTAACAAAGGTCCCATGGAGGAGAATCTCTTCCAGCGTTAATCCTAAGCAGCAAAGAAAGAACCTTCTGCTCTTCTGCAAAGAACTTAAGGTTAATTTGGGATCATCTCTTATACTGGACTGAAAACACAACTACAGTCTGTAAGAAGGTGTCAGCGTCACTTCATTCATTACAGAGACATAAAATGTATTTCCCCATAATGGTGAAGCTATTCTCCAAGGACTGGCGATGACTGTTTGCGTGCGTCTTTTGAAAAGAATCAGTGCGTCGGCTGGTGTTTCAGCTGTGTGTGTCGGAAAGGACCTGGCTGGCACAGTGTCGTCAGCAAGGCGGGCCACGCCTGCATTCGGTACGCGGAGCCCACTTAATGCGGCACTGCCGGCATACCGAGCGCTCAGCGACCGCTGTGGTTTGCATGCACAACGCCGCCGCAGGCAGGAGCGCAGATGCCAACTGTACGGGACCTTAAAGACAAACTCCGGGGCCCCCGGCAGTCCGTTGCGTGAACCGTATTTCCTTCTCTGACAGTTCTCCACACTACACCAGCACTGTCGTTTTCGTGAAGATGAATTTAAAAGAGGTAACCTACGTTTATAGCATTTGTATATTTAGAGACACCGTTTGGCAATTTTGATTCGGATACATTCTTCCACATTGTTAAGGTGACAAATATAGAGTACACGTAGCAAAAGTGTATATGCAACTAGCACTTATATGAGTCGAGTACAAATTCGAAGCCATAATTGAGGAAAGAGTGATACATGTTTCCAGCTCATCCCCTCTGTTATTCAGTATGTGTATTGAGCAAGAAGTAAAGAAGACGAAGGAAAAACGTGGAAAGAAAATTAGAGTTCAAGGGGAAGAAATGAAAAGTTTAATGCCTGCCGATGAGATCACAAATCTGTCAGTGTATGTATTACACTTGGATAGCGTTTTCAAAATCGTAAAGCAAGAGTAACGGATGGTAGATGATACTGTGGGATTAGATTGAGAAATGAGCCAATGAAAGTAGTACACGATTTCTGCTATTTTGGCAACAAAGTAGGCAACGATGGCCCCCCCGGATAGCCGTGCGGTCTAAAGCACTGCTTACCGGGCGGGAAGGCGTGCCGGTCAACGGCGCGAATCCGCCCACGGGATTAGTGTTGAGGTCCGGTGTGCCGGCCAGTCTGTGGGTGGTTTTCAAGGCGGTTTTCCATCTGCCTCGGCGAATTCGGGCTGGTTCCCCTTATTCTGTCTCAGTTACACTATGTCGGCGATGGCTGCGCAAACACTTTCTCCACGTACGCGTACACCATAATTACTCTACCAAGCAAACGTTGGGGTTACACTCGTCTGGTGTGAGACGTTCCCGAGGGGGGGGGGGGGGGGGGGGGGGGGGTTCCAGGGTTCCACTGGGGGCTGAACCGCACAATAACCCTGCGTTCGGTGTTACGGCGGTGGGGTGAGTGGACTGCTGTAGCCTGTTGTGGGGTTGTGTACCGCTACGGGCTACGGCGGGGACGAAGCCTCTCCGTCGTTTCTAGGTCCCCAGTTCCCTACAATACAATACAATACCACGGATGATCGCTGACGTAGGGAACATATAAAATGTAGACTGGTAATAGAAAAAAGGGCATTCCTGAAAAAAGGAAATTTAATTTAATGCTCTGAAGTCTAAGCTGAAGGTATTTGTGAAAGTATAGTTTTGTACCTGAGTGAAACATGAACGATTCACAATTCAGGCCGGCCGGAGCGGCCGTGCGGTTCTAGGCGCTACAGTCTGGAGCCGCGAGACCGCTACGGTCGCAGGTTCGAATCCTGCCTCGGGCATGGATGTATGTGATGTCCTTAGGTTGGTTAGATTTAAGTAGTTCTAAGTTCTAGGGGACTGATGACCTCAGAAGTTGAGTCCCATAGTGCTCAGAGCCATTTGAATCATTTGACAATTCAGCCAAGACGAGAATGGAAGCTTTCGAAATGTGGCGTTACAGAGGACAGTGAAGATGGGATGGGTAGATTGGCTAACTGACGAAGACGTACTGAATCGAACTGAAGAGAATATATATATATATATATATATATATATATATATATATATAAACACAAGTAAATACATTGTGGAATCAAGATGGTAATGGAGAGAAGCTGCGGGAGAGGCTTAAAGTTATGGACACAGATGACAGAGGGAAACTTGTTACAGGAAGCTGTTCAAGTGTGAAATGGAAGCAGAGTCTTGCACAAGATAGTCTAGTGTGGACAGCTGCATCAGATTAATTCTCGGAATGGGAACGGGAACAACAATTACACTAGGTTGTATGTTTCCAACATTTAAAGCTATAAAAATGTCAACGATCTCCAACGTGAAGGCAAAAACAATCAAAAAACCAAGTGAAGAATGAAAAGAAATAGGCTGCCACATCGATTTGCCCAGCATGTAACAGTTTCAATCTCTGTATCTCAGGCTCACCTTGCACTAAATAAAAGAGAAAGACTGAAACAGTGGTGGCTGAATGTATTTAATGAAAGCCCTTTTCAATATAGCAATAACAAATAAGGCGAGAAAGTGTAAATAATATTTGAAGGCTAATTGAAAATGAGGTCTTAGTGGAAGACGATGTCCGTGAAGTTTCAATACTTCGCACGAAGTCGATTCAATGAAGAACTAGGTACTGTTGAAACACCAGCGGAAACCTTATGTGCGTAAGAGCACAGGAAAGAGCAAGAACTACACGAGATCGGAAATCCAATTTTTCAAATTTCAGAAATTCCACAGATTTTGTAAATACATTAATTGTTATACTTCTGAAGAAAGCAAGGACGGATAGACGAGAGACCTGGCACAGAAGCATCTTCCGGGAAATCTTATCTTTAAACGACATGTCACCTGACGATTAAAATGTGCAGGAGCCACGTCATGCTGGAAGACCATATGCACACCCGTAGCCAAACGAACCCCTTCCAATAATTCTGTAAGCTCGTTTCCAAGGAAGTCTATATAATACGGTTCTGTAAGACGCTGTGGTGACGCAACGGGCCATCAAGAGATTGTCTGTCATACCACACCACACATTCACAACGAAGCGTTCTCGGAAATGGGTCTCCATAAAGGCATGTGTGCAAGTGGCTTCAACAGTAAACGCTGTTAATAGCATTACACGGTGACTTAAAATTAGCTAACGACATAATTCTGATTGTCTATGTGGAAAGAGACCGTGATGCGTAATATCCATATATTCTTTTATGCTTAATACCAACAGCCGTACGCATTCTTCACATGCACCTTCTGTCAGCTGAACAATGTGTCCTACTTCACCCACTCTCTGTTTATTTGCACGACACAGTAAACATGCCTACTGGGCTTTACACCAGTCTCTCGCAATTTAGTGAATACACGAGTAAACACTTTTGAATCAGTTATTCAGCTTTTAGAAAATGGATTACCCTACTCTCTACAGGCAGAATCATCGTTTCCATTACACAAACCGTACACAAACACCGTCTCAGCATACTCGGCATTTGTAGATACGTTCGGCATGCTGAAATGAGGTAATAGAAATAGCTAACAAGTAATAAACACAGTTGAACAATTTAATGTCGTAAACTCAAGCACAATTTCACGAATGAGCCACTGGAATGCCAACACACGAAATGAAATCGTATTTCTGTTGCCAAATGTATCTCTGCAACCGAAAAATTAGACCCATTTAATATAGAATGTTTCATCCGAAGTTATCTGTATTACCGTCTGCTAAGATATATATGCCGGCCGGTGTGGCCGTGCGGTTCTAGGCTCTTCAGTCTGCAACCGCGTGACCGCTACGGTCGCAGGTTCAAATCCTGCCTCGGGCATGGATGTGTGTGATGTCCTTAGGTTAGTTAGGTTTAAGTAGTTCTGAGTTCTAGGGGACTGATCATCTCAGATGTTAAGTCCCATAGTGTTCAGAGCCATTTGAACCATTTAAGATATATAAAGTTCCTTATAAACATCCTGTATAACGAGGAAAGCGATCGATGTTGACAACATATTAACAGAAGACTAAATAGCTGTATTTCCGATGTATCACTGCCATCTCTCCCTCTCTCTCTCTCTCTCTCTCTCTCTCTCTCTCTCTCTCTCTCTCTCTCTGCGCGTGTATGAGAGAGAGAGAGAGAGAGAGAGAGACTGTGGGACCATTACCACACAGCAACACGAAGTAGTGTTTCACTGTCAGAGCAAGTTGCCGACGACATACACTTCTGCTTATATGGATAGAGGCGGCGTGAATTCCTCGCGCGGCCGTCTGGAGGTGAGATCGCTCTCCAGAGCATCCCATAAGGTCGCCCAAGGAGAAACGCAATGTCAGTGCCTGCTCGCAGCGCCGTTTCTGGCAGCTGCCCAAGCTACCCGCTACTGTTGTGCGGCCTTCTGCTGTCCAGCGCCAATAAACAGCGCCTTCAGCAAGCTTTACGAAATTACCCATTCCGTCTTTCTAGCGTGAGCTTAACAAACGCAGCCGCGACGAGTAATTAATGACGCCTCGTTCTCCGTAGCAGGCATGCTCTTAAGGTGCATATTAACCATTCTGAAATGCGGCTGTAGCGGTTTTCCAGTCTGCACGTAAGGTTCTGAGTAATGCCTACTGTCTAAATAATGAGCAGGCGTGACAGAGGTCAAATACTTGCCCATTAACAGTGTGCCATAATCTGAACAGTTGTACTACAGCAGATAGACTAATTGGGCTTCAGATAATTTATTGATCTTTATAATTAATACTAGAATCATTTCTGCATACAACCTGATACTCCACGACGTATGAAACTAACCTTTTCCCGCATGTTTGCCCCTATAAATTTGACACGTATATTGAACACACCTAATCCTGCCCCTCTCCGAGTCCACCTCTTTCTCCCCCTGTCTGCCTACCTCCTCCTCCCACCTCTATCTATCTCCTCCTCGCCATTCTCTCTGTCCCTTTTCACCTTCTCTCCCATTCTCTTTTCATTTGCTCCTCCCCCTCAGTCTGCCCACCGCCTACTGTATCCATCTCTCTTCATACTCGTCACATTGTGTAGTCTCTACAGAACAGTACAATAAAGCAGGCCCATACCACTCCCACAATCCACCTGTCTAAACATCACCTGTCTACGCATCAGGGTCCTGAAGAAATTTCCCCCCCCCCCCCCCCCCACTGATCTACAGGCCACCATGCTAAGCAGGTTGATAAAGCAGATAAATATGGCTTCAACACACTACAGCTGTCATGCTTGGAAGTGCATATGTTGAGGCCTGCAAAATTGTTTCTTGTCTCCAACAATGATTTTATAGGCCGATACTGTTTCCTTACAACGGACCCGTCGTGCAGGGCAGCCTATGTGCCAATGGGCTGTAAGATCATATTTTTGCATCCCCATTACTATTGGAAGTAGGTTATAAACCCTATACCGCTGGTACTCATGGGGCTTGCTGTTTCTGTGCTAAATTTGGTTTAAATCGATGCAGGGGTTTCGAAGGAGATGCCTCTACCCCTCCACATACACACACACACACACACACACACACACACACACACACACACACACACACACATACATACACTGCTTCTCATATAATAACAGACAAGTACGTCTGTACTATATATATATATATATATATATATATATATATATATATATATCACAAAAGTGGTTATAAAACGAACATCAAGAACAGTAAAACAACGATGGGTATGGGATATACCAGAAATAAATCAAGTGATACTACAAAATTAGATTAGGAAATGAAACACTAAAAGTAGTAAAGTTTTGCGACACAACTGACGATAGCTGGAGTAGAGAGAATATAAAATGCATATTTGCCATAGAAAGCAAACTTTTTTTCTGAAGAAGAAAAATATTTTAACATCTGATATAAACTTGAACATTAAGTTGTGTTTGCTGAAAGTATTGATCTATGGTATAGACTTATACATTACTGAAACATTGTCAGTAAAGACTACAGAAAGAAAGACAACATGAGTTTTTAGTTGCTGTGCTACAGAAGAATGTTGAAGATTAGATGAATCGACTGTACAGCAGATCAAGAGGTACTGAATCGAATTGTAGAAAAGCAGGATTTACGGTCCTCCATGGCCTTCAGCGATGAAACCAAATTTGGCCTGCACTCAAGTGATAGTCGTTTGCGTGTGCGACATAGACCTGGTGAGCGCTATCTCGTGGAGTACATTTGTACAAGACACATAGGCTCCACCTCAGGACTTACGGTCTAAGTAGCGCTCGGTACATGCAAAATGTTGTTAGACCCATTCTTTTGCCTTTCTTGGAACAGGATGGTGATGTGTCGTTACAACAGGACAATGTTCACCCACACACTGCCCAAGAAACTCGATGTGCTCTGCAAAACGTGCAGCAAGTTCCCTGGCCAACACAATCTTCGGACTTGTCTCCAATCGAGCACGCGTGTGCTATGATGGGACGAGAAGTCACTCGTGCAACTCGTCAACCAACAACTCTTACAGAACTACCTGAACAGGTCAAGCAGGCGTGGCATGATGTATCATTTTATCGACTGGATGCCATAGTTGGCGCCTGCATTGCCTCCTGTGGAAGCTGAACACGTATTAAGTGGGTATCTCAGCATGGGTCGGTATCTAGTACCCCAGAAGGGCTTATGCTTTTGATTTATAAATGTAATCATTTCGTGTACTCCGCAAGCAATCTTGTGACAATAAATGTTGAGGGAACTGGAAACGTCTAAAAGCATGTTCTAATTCTTTCCGGCAGCGTATGAAGCGATGTGCTGACACTATCTTCGTATCTCTTGTTGCACGGCACACTAATTTTAGCTTGAAATTTAGAACGTCGAAATATCTAACATACTGTTACATACACGTTTACCACATCTAAATTGCCGTAAATGTGAAACACGAAACCACAGTCCATCACGTTCAATACCTGAAGAACGTGGTTTATTATACTACTGAACAATGAGCTCTCAGATTTGTTTTTAAAAAAATGACATATCAGTCAGCAGTATTGACCTTATAATGTTGCCGGCCGAAGTGGCCGTGCGGTTAAAGGCGCTGCAGTCTGGAACCGCAAGACCGCAACGGTCGCAGGTTCGAATCCTGCCTCGGGCATGGATGTTTGTGATGTCCTTAGGTTAGTTAGGTTTACCTAGTTCTAAGTTCTAGGGGACTAATGACCTCAGCAGTTGAGTCCCATAGTGCTCAGAGCCATTTGAACCATTTGAACCTTATAATGTTTGTCTAAAAACTAGATGATGCCTGGCATTGAATATGTAGGTACTCATTTTGCCACTTTTCTATTAGAAAGGAAAACAAAAAATAAACTTTGTTTCCTGTGTAATACCAATGAAATCCGTTTCCGTGTATGCGTGAAAACACCTTTAAAATATGCAACAATATAAGTACAGCAACCAATTTTTTAAAAAACATCTCTATGGCAATGCCTCTTCATAACCATAGACGGCTATTGCTTTCGTCTTCGGCCTTTTGCGCTCCGCTGTTGAAAGTTGTCAGAAGCACTGACAGGTGGCAGGGATTTCCTTAAGTTGACTTGGCAGTATGAGTGTCTTAGCAGTAAAGAATAAAAGTATTAAAACTTCGTTCATGATGCGCCATTTTTTCACTCATCTCAGTGTTTATTATTTGATATATTATGAACTTACCTCCACGGCGATTATTGCCTGACAGTAAGGGATAAATATGCCAAGTTTGGTTTGTACCGGTCCACTTGTTTAGGAGTAGAAGTGACACAAACACACATTCAAGCGTACATACATACATACATAAATTTCATAATATGTATGGATTTATTACGTCAGGATCGCCTAATAACTACAGTCTCACATTACTGGTTTCAGCAGTTGAATGCCATCCTAACGTGTGATTAATGCACGAACAGCTTCATCAACATACATGAAAATTAAATCTATGCATGCTGAACATCATGGAGCGGTATCAGATACATCAATCAATTACACACTGAGTTGACAAAAGTCATGGGATACCTTCTGATGTTGTGTTGGACCTCATGGGCCCAACAAGTCGTTGCAAGTCCCCTGCCAATGTATTGAGCCTTGCGGCCTCTGAAGTCATCTTTAGTGGCGAAAGTGTTACTGGTGCAGAATCTTGTGCACGAACTGGACTGTTCCTCATGTCTCATAAATTTTGTATGAGATTCATATCGGGCGGCGCAGGTGGTCGAATTATTCACTAGACTTGTTCAGAATGCTTTTCAAATCAGTCGAACCATTGTGGCCTGATGACGACGCGGCGCACTGTCATCTACATCTACATCTTCGTGATTACTCTGCTATTCACAATAAAGTGCCTGGCAGAGGGTTCAATGAACCACCTTCAAGCTGTCTTTCTACCGTTCCACTCTCCAACGGCACGCGGGAAATACGAGAACTTAAATTTTTCTGAGGGAGCCCTGATTTCTCTTATTTTATCGTCATGATCATTTCTCTCTATGTAGGTGGGTGTCAACGGAACGTTTTCCCAATCGGAGGAGAAAACTGGTGATTGAAATTTCATGAGAATATCCCGTCGCAACGAAAAACGCCTTTGTTTTAATGATTGCCACTCCAATTAATGTATCATGTCTGTGACACTATATGCTGTATTTCGCGATCATACAAAACGTGCTGCCCCTCTTTGTACTTTTTCGATATCATTCGCCAGTCCCACCTGATGCGGATCCTACACCGCACAGCAGTACTCCAGAACAGGGCGGACAAGCGTGGTGTGAGCAGTCTCTTTACTAGACCTGTTGCACCTTCTAAGTGTTCTGCCAATATCGCAGTCTCTGGTTTCCTCTGCCGACAATATTATCTAAGTGATCGTTCCATTACATTACATTACAATTTTTTAAATCTTATGGGACTTAACTGCTAAGGTCATCAGTCCCTAATCTTACACACTACTTAACCTAAATTATCCTAAGGACAAACACACACACCCATGCCCGAGGGAGGACTCGAACCTCCGCCGGGACCAGCCGCACAGTCCATGACTGCAGCGCCTGAGACCGCTCGGCTAATCCCGAGCGGCTATTCAGGGTCAATTGCCACTTTTCACACCATACAGGTATCTTATCTAAATCATTTTGCAAGTAGTTTTGATCATCTGATGACTTTACGAGACGGTAAATGACAGCATCATCTGCAAACAATCTAAGACGACTAATCAGATTGTCTCCTATGTCGTTAATATAGATCAGGAAAATAGAGGGCCTATAACACTCCCTTGGGGAACGCCGGATATTACTTCTGTTTTACTCGATGAAATGGCTCTGAGCACTATGGGACTTAACTTCTGAGGTCATTAGTCCCCTTGACCTTTGAACTAGTTAAACCTAACTAACCTAAGGACATAACACACATGCATGCCCGAGGCAGGATTCGAACCTGCGACCGTAGCGGTCGCGCGGTCCCAGACTGTAGCGCCTAGAACCGCTCGGCCACACCAGCCGGCTTCACTCGATGACTTTCCGTCTATTACTACGAACTGTGACCTTTCTGGCAGGAAATGACGAATCTAGTCGCACAGCTGAGGCGATACTCCGTTGGCACGCAGTTTGGTTAAAGACGCTCGTGAGGAACGGTGTCGAAAGCCTTCTGGAAATCTAAAAATATGGACTCAATTTGACATGCCCTGTCGATAGCACTCATTTCTTTATGAGTTTAAAGAGCTAGTTGTGTTTCACAATAACTATATTTTCTGAAACCGTGCTGACTATGTGTCAATAAATCATTTTCTTCGAGGAACTTCATAATGTTTGAGTACAGTATATGTTCCAAAACCCTACTGCAAATCGACGTTAGTGATATAGGCCTGTAATTCAGGGGATTACACCTACTTCCCTGTTTGGGTGTTGGTGTCACTTGAGCAGTTTTCCAGTCTTTAGGTACGGATCTTTCTGTGAGCGAGTGGCTGTATATAATAGCTAAGTATGGAGCTATTTTATCAGCCTACTCTGAGAGGAACCTGACTGGTATACAATCTGGACCGCAGGCCTTGCCTATAAAGGCAAGCTGCTTCATTACTCCGAGGAAATCTGCTTCTATGTTTCTCATCTTGGCAGTTGTTCATGACTGGAATACAGGAATATTTACTTCGATTCTTTGGTGAAGGAGTATCGGAAAACCGTGTTTAATAACTCTGCTTTAGTGGCACTGTCATCGGTGACTTCACCGTTGTTATCGCACAGTGAAGGTATTGATTGTGTCTTGCCACTGATATGCTTTATGTATGACCAGAATCTGTTTGGGTTTTCTGCCAGATTTCGAGACAGAATTTCGTTGTGGAAATTATTAAAAGCATATCGCATTGAAGTACGCGCTATATTTGGAACTTCTGTAAAACTTTGCCAATTTGGGGATTTTGCGTTCTTTTCAATTTGGCATGCTTTTTTCGTTGCTTCTGCAACAGCGTTCTGACCCGTTTTGCATACCATGGGGGATCAGTACCATCACTTATTAATTTATGTGGTATACATCTCTCAATTGCTGCCGATACCATTTCTCTGAAATCATTCCACAACTTTTCTATGCTTACATGATCCGATCGGAAGGAGTGGAGACTGTCTCTTAAAAAGGCGTTAAGAGCATTTTTATCAGCTCTTTTAAATAGATATACTTTGCGTTTCTTTTTGATAGTTGTAGGTGTTAACGGTATTCAGCCTAGCAGCAACTGCCTTGTGATCCCTAATCCGTGTATTCGTCACAATGCTCACTGTTTGCCCAGGATTATTTGTTGTTAAAAGGTCAAGCATGCATTTGCAACCATTTACGCTTCGAGTGGGCTCATGAACTAATCGTTCAAAATAATTTTCTGAGAAGGCATTCAGTACAATTTCGGATGACGTTTTATGCCTGCCGCCGGCTTTAATATTTTAATTTTTCCAGCATATCGAGGGTAGATTGAAGTCACCACCGACTATACCTGTATGAGCGAGGTACTAATTTGGAAATAAAATAAAATAAATGCATCGTTATTTGGGAATATGAAGTCCATGAAAGGCTACAGAAGGTCTCCAAGTAGCTGAACATAACCATTTCCAGTCAATGATCCTTCTAAACACAGTCCACACCATTAGGGAGTCACAAGGAGCTGGCACAGTGCGGATGATAACTTGGGTCCATGGCTTTGTGGGGTCTGCGCCACACTCAGACACTACCTACTGCTCTTACCAGCTGAAATCGGGACTCATCTGACCAGGCGGCGGTTCTCCAATCGTCCAGGGCTCAACCGATATGTTCATGGACCCAGCAGAGGCGCAGAGGGCGATATCATGCTGCTAGCAAAGGCATTCGCGTCGGTCGTCTACCGCCATAGCTCATTACACCCAGATTTTGCCGTTGTGTCCTGACAGATACGTACGTCGTACGTTCCACACTGATATCTGCAGTTATTTCACACAGTGCAGAGTTGCTTGTCTGTTAGCACTAACGATTCTATGCAAACGCCGCTGATCTCGGTCGGTAAGTGAAGACCGTCGGCCACAGCGTTGTTCGTAATGAGAGGTAGTGGCTGAAAATTGGTATTGTCGGAACACTCTTGACGCTGTGGATCTCGGAATATTGGATTCCCTGATGATTTCCAAAATGGAATGTCCCATGTATCTACCTTAAACTGCCATTTCGCTGTCAAAGACTGTTAGTTCTCGTCGTGCAGCTATTATCACTCTGGTAAGCATTTCACATGAATCATCACAGTACAAATGACAGCCGGCCGCGGTGGCCGTGCGGTTCTAGGCGCTTCAGTCCGGAACCGCGTGACTGCTACGGTCGCAGGTTCGAATCCTGCCTCGGGCATGGATGTGTGTGATGTCCTTAGGTTAGTTAGGTTTAAGTAGTTCTAAGTTCTAGGGGACTGATGACCTAAGATGTTAAGTCCCATAGTGCTCAGAGCCATTTGAACCATTTGAGTACAAATGAAAGCTTAGCAAATCCACTGCCGTTTTATACGCTGTGTACGCTATACTACAGCCAACGGTATCCCACGACTTTTGTCACGTCAGTGTACATCATATCGCCGGGAAGTAAAAGTGTCCCTTCACGCACTAAAGGGGTTCAATAAATGGCTCTGAGCACTATTGGACTTAACTTCTAAGGTCATCAGTCCCCTAGAACTTAGAACTAATTAAACCTAACTAACCTAAGGACATCACACACATCCATGCCCGAGGCAGGATTCGAACCTGCGACCGTAGCGGTCGAGCGGTTCCAGGCTGTAGCGCCTAGAACCGCTCGGCCACCCTGGCCGGTGCCACTGAAGGGGTTTGCTTCAAAAGTGATGATATGATGAGTAACGCTTTGAAATATTTTATAACCTTTCATAACATTAATTTATCATATAACGACGAAATTGATGAACTTGAAACAAATTATCAACCAAGGTAAAATGTCACTTCTTACAAGTACATAGATTTGTTAATGGATGGCAGGCCGCGGTGGTCTAGCGGTTCTGGCGCTGCAGTCCGGAACCGCGGGACTGCTACGGTCGCAGGTTCGAATCCTGCCTCGGGCATGGGTGTGTGTGATGTCCTTAGGTTAGTTAGGTTTAAGTAGTTCTAAGTTCTAGGGGACTTATGACCTAAGATGTGAGTCCCATAGTGCTCAGAGCCATTTTTTTGTTAATGGATGGCGCGAACCTATACTTTCAACGACACGATTCATTGTTATCCCTTAACATATCTCTGTCTCAGCTATAAAAGGAATGACGAACTGGAAAATGGTAAAATTGGACGTGGTCAACTTTTTCACTCTTTCGTATACATGGTATGCCAAGAGGAATGGTTTGTATTCAGTGGTGCGACAGGAACGATCTTCCGAAGAAAATATACTCAGTAAACATGGGCTCTAAAATGCAAACCTAAAGAGCTATGAGCTCTTCATCATTTTCAATGCTGTGAAATAAATCTCTTCTGCTGCAAGCTCTTTGATTTTCATGCGCTGGGACGAGGTAATATGAACCAAAACAAGAAAAAAAAAAGTCCAGTAAACATGGGCTGTAAAGTGCGTACCTCACGAACTGTTAGCACTTGCTCGTCTTAGGTAGTGTGAAACACATCTCCCCCATTGAGCAAGTGCTCATAGGTCGTAAGATATGCATCTTGTAACTCATGTTTACTAGACTTCGTTTGTTTGGAATGATGGTTCCTGTCATATCCTTGAATGCTGACAATTCCTTCTGAGACTCTCTGTATATACCTGCAGCTAAAACAGTTTACTTATTTGGTGGTAGTAACACAAATTAGGGACTAGATTTTCAGTTGTTACTGACAAGAGGGCCTGGCCGAAGACGGAAGGCGCAATCCGTGGCGTCTGCTGCGTGCGACAGCGAGAAGGCGAACCGACCACTCCAGCGCCCCTCTCCAGTTACCGAGAACCTTCCATCCGACGCCTAACAGCGCCTTCGCATTAAACGCTCGGAAACTCGGAAGCGAGCTGCGGGAATTAGCGAGTGATACATTACTAATTCTTTTAGGTTCTCGGCTGTGATATAAGTAACTACCTGGGATTGATGTCAACGACAAATTAAACAAGAACGCATTCCCATCTATTAGCTACAAGGCTCTCCAAGGGTATCTACAGCTACACGATTACTCTGCAATTCACAATTAAGAGCCCGGCAGATGGTTGATACTACTTCTCTACTGCTCCACTCTCTAACAGCACACGGGATAAACGAACACTTCAATCTTTCCGTGGAAGCTCTGATTTTTCGTATTGTATTATAATGATCATTTCTCCATATGTAGGTGGGCGCCAACAAAATATTTTCACACTCTCCGGAAAAAGTTGGTGATTGAAATTTCAGGAGAAGGTCCTACAGCACCAAAAAAAGGCCTTTATTTTCATGACTGCCGCCCCAATTTGGGCATCATATCCGTGACACTCTCTTCCTTATTTCGCGATAGCACAAAACGAGCTGCCCTTCTTTGAACTTTTTCGATGTCTTCCATTAATTCTAACTGATGTGGATCTCATACCACACAACAATGCTCCAGAGGAGGGCGAACAACCGTAGTGAAAGCAATCTCTATAGTAGGCTTGTTGCATTTCCTAAGTGTTCTGCCAATAACTCACAATCTTTGGCCTTCTTTCCCCACAACGTCATCTACACGATCGTTCCAGTTTATGTTATTCCTAGTGGTAATCCCTGATTATTTTGCTAAATTTACAAGCTTCGACTTGTGTGATTTGTAGTGGAACTGAAATATAGCGGATTTATTTTAGTACTCATGTGGATGACTTCACACTTTTCATGATTTAGAGTGAATTGCCACTTTTCGCACCATACGGATATCTTGTCCGAATCATTTCGGATTTCGTTTGGATCATCTGAAGACCTTACAAGACTGTGAGTGACAACATCATCTGCAAACAATTACAAGTTGCTTTTGAGGAACAGTGTCAATAAATCGTTTTCTTCGACGCGATTCATAATATTCAAGTATAATATATATTCCAAAATTCTACTGCGAATCCACGTTAGCGATGTAGGTCTGTAATTCAGCGGATTACTCAGGTTTCCTCTCTTGGTGTGACTTGTGTGAAACTTTCCAGTGTTCTGGTACGGATCTCTCTACGAATGAGTGGCTGTAAATGATTGCTAACTCTTTTTCCCAATTCCACGCTTCAAAAAATTCTGCAAGTCGAGAGAGAAACAAGTCAATAAAACCACGTTTGAAATGTGTTCTTTTCATCAGACGGGGCCTCCTGAAGGAGGTCGTATAGCGACAAGAGGTGACAAACAATGTGTGGCTATGGAATTTTATTAGAAGTAATTTCCTAGATAACTGGTACTACTATGGTGTCAGTGGCGTGTGGGCATGCATTACTGCATTGTAGCATATTTGATATAACCCCCTCAGTTGTTTTTCTGCTAGGTGTGCCGTCTGTTGCAACACATTGTTGAACGTCAAGTACCTACCGTACTGAAGAATTAGTGAAGTTCGGTGGCAGGAGGAACAAGCCTTATGATCAGGTGAATACAGGGTTATAAAAACAAAATCAGATAGGGGTGATGCAGGAGTAGGTTTACACGAAGGAGTAGGTTTACACGAAGGAGTAGGTTTACACGAAGCCCACGCCTACCAAAATAGTAGAAGCTTATATGCCAACTAGCTCCTCAGATGACGAAGAGACTGAAGACATGTATGATGAGATAAAAGAAATTATTCAGGTAGTGAAGGGAGACGAAAATTTAATGGTTATTGGGGGCTGGAATTCGATAGTAGGAAAAGGAGGAGAAGGAAAAGTAGCAGATGAATATGCAGTTGGCGTAAGGAATGAAAAAGAAAGCCACCTGGTAGAATTTTGCACGGAGCATAACTTGATTATAGCTAACAATTGGTTTAAGAATCATGAAAGAAGATGGTATACGTGGAAGAGGCCTGGAGACACTGGAAGGTTTCAGATAGATTATATAATGGTAAGAGAGAGATTTAGGTACCTTGTTTTAAATTTTAAGACATTTCCAGGTGCAAATGTACACTCTGAGCACAATCTATTGGTTATGAACTGTAGATAAAAACTGAAGAAACTGCAAAAAGGTAGGAAATTAAGGAGAAGGGAACTGGATGAACTGAAAGAACCAGAGGTTGTAGAGTGTTTCAGAGAGAGCATTAGGGAACGATTGACTGGAACAGAGGAAAGAAATAGAGTAGAAGAAGAATGGGTAGCTTTGAGAGATGAAATAGTGAAGGCAGCAAAGGATGAAGTAAGTAAAAAGACGAGACCTAGTAGAAATCCTTGGGTAACACAAATTATATTGAATTTAATTGATGAATCGAGAAAATATTAAAATGCAGTACATGAAGCAGGTAAAAAGGAATACAAAAATGAGATCTGACAAAACTCTACTATCTGGCGACCAAGATATATGAGACTGGTGAAATACCCTCAGACTGCAAAAAGAATATAATTATTCCAATCCCTATAAAAGCTGGCGTTGACAGGTGTGAAAATTACCGAACTATCAGCTTAATAAGTCACGGATGCAAAATACTGACACGAATTCTTTACAGAGGAATGGAAAAACTGTTAGAAGCCGACCTTGGGGAAGATCAGTTAGGATTCCGTAGAAATGTTGGAACACGTGAGGCAATACTGGCCCTACGGCCTATCCTAGAATATGGATTAAGGAAAGGTAAACTTACGTTGATAGCATTTGTAGACTTAGAGAAAGCCTTTGACAATGTTGATACAATACTCTCTTTCAGTTTATGAAGGTGGCAGGGGTCAAATACAGGGAGCGAAAGGCTATTTACAGTTTGTACAGAAACCAGATGGCAGTTATAAAGAGTCGACGGGTATGAAAAGGAAGCAGTGGTTGGGAAGGGAGCGAGACAGCGTTGTAGCCTATCCCCAATGTTATTCAATCTGTATATTGAGCAAGCAGTAAAGGAAACAAAAGAAAAATTCGGAGTAGGTATTAAAATCCATGGAGAAGAAATAAAAACTTTGAGGTTCGCCGATGACATTGTAATTCTGTCAGAGACAGCAAAGGACCTGGAAGAGCTGCTGAACGGAATGGACAGTGTCTTGAAAGGAGGACGTAAGATGATCATCAACAAAAGCAAAATGAGTACAATGGAATGTAATCCAATTAAATCAGGTGATTCTGAGGGAATTAGATTAGGAAATGAGACACTTCAAGTAGACGAGTTTTGCTATTTGGGGAACAAAATAAGTAATGACGGTCGAAGTAGAGAGGATATAAAATGTAGACTGACAATGGCAAGGAAAGCGTTTCTGAAGAAGAGAAATTTGTTAACATCGAGTATAGATTTAAGTGTCAGGAAGCCTTTTCTAAAAAATATTTGTGGAGTGTAGCAAACAAGAACAGTGCCAAACATCGAGAACGCTCGCCTGACTGATGAGTTGTTTTCACATTGGTATGCGCCGACACCAGGATACGAGTCGTTTGTAAAAAGCAAGAAATACTACATCCCATTGGCCAGCAGGGTGCTTTTCAGTTCGTCGCTGGAGGTACTTTCGTATGGCAAGTATCACAATGCAGAAAGACCCCTTTATACACTGATGAGGCAATAAATTATGACGATCTGCTTAATAGCGTGTTGGACCATGTCTGGAACGCAACATGCGTAGGAGTGAATCTGCGTGGCATGCACTGGACAAGTGTTTGGTAGGTTTCCAGAAGTGTGGCACAATATGTCAGCACACAGGCTATATACCCATGAATTACGAGCCAGTGGCCCTAGGCGCCAGCTGGTGCACGATAGCGTCCCACAACTGTTCCATCGGATTCATATAAAGCGAATCGTTTGGCGAAGAAAAGCAATACGGGTTCACTGTCATGCTCCACAAGCTACAATAGTAAGATTCCCGCCTTGTGGTGCACATTTAAGGGAACGAAATTTATCAAGTGTATGATTTCGAACGAATTTCGTTCACAACCAGCGCGTTTTTTGTACCCCGTTTAACACATAATTTCTCGCAGCACCAAAATGAAAGTTAATGTACGTAATTTTTTAACTAAGCAGAGAAAGAAGGAGTAGATCGTCTTTCTTTCTTTCTTTATGTATCTCATGCTGAAAAAAATTGAAAAAGAGAGAGATTCTGTGAAAGAAGAGAGTACTGCCATCAGTGGGAAGTTAAGAGAGTTTGAAAGAAATGATGAACGAAAATGAGTTACAGACACTGATCAGTCAGATCATCATGATCATCTACATAATAGCCGGTACGTCCACCTCTGGCACAGCGGCTACGCGACGTGGCATGAAAGCAATGTGGCCTTGGTAGGTCGGTGGAGGGAGCAGGCACCACATCTGCACACACAAGTCACGTAATTCTTGTAAATTTCGGAAAGGGCGAAATAAGCTCTGACGCAACGATCAATCACATCCCAGATGTGTTCCATTGAGTTCAGATCTCGCGAGTTGGGGGTCAGCACATCAATTGGAACTCGCCACTGTGTTCCTCCAACTACTTCATCACATTCCTGGCCATGTGATGTGGAACATAATCTTGTTCATATACGCCACTGCCGTCGGGAAACATGATCGTCAGCCGGCCACTGTTGCCGAGCGGCTCTAGGCGCTTCAGTCCGGAACCGCGCTGCTGCTACGGTGGCAGGTTCGAATTCTGCCTCGGACATGGATGTGTGTGATATCCTTAGGTTAGTTAGGTTTAAGTAGCTCTAAATCTAGGGAACTGATGACCTCAGATGTTAAGTCTATGATGCTTAGAGCCATCTGAACCTTTAGGTTTAAGTAGCTCTAAATCTAGGGAACTGATGACCTCAGATGTTAAGCCTATGATGCTTAGAGCCATCTGAACCTTTTTTTGAACATGATCGTCATAAAGGGGTGTACGTGGTTTACAACCAGTGTACGATACTCCTTGCCCGTCTTGGTGCCTTGCACGAGCTTCAGTGGACTCATAGATGCTCACGTGAATGTTCACCGAAGCATAATAGAGCCGAAGTTAGATTGTGTCCGCAGTACGAATGTCAAGGTGCTGTTCCCTGGAAGACATGAGGAAGATATCGGGAGTCGTCAGACCATACAGCACTCTGCCACTGCGCCAACGTCCAGTGCCTATGATCACATGCCCGTTTCCGACGTAGTTGCCAACGTCTTAGTGTTAACATTGGCGCATCCATGGCTGCGGAGGTCAATCGTTAGTGTTTCATGCACTGTGTGTTCACACACACTTGTACTCTGCCCAGCATTAGTTTGATATTCAGTTCGCCGCCTGTCCTGTTTTACTAGTCTGCCCAGAAACGACGTCCAACATCTGTAATGAGGGGTGGACGCCCAAACCCTCCATGTCTGAACGTGGTTTCACCTTCGCTTCGCCACGTGTTGAAGTAACTCGCCACAGCACTCCTCGAACACCTGACAGTCCAGTTTCCGAAGTGTTCGTACTGAGCCTCCGGTCCATCACATCTACCCTCGGTCAAACTCAGATAGATCTCGCACATTCTCCATTATAGGCATGGACAGCACATTGACTGATACTACATGCACCATGCATGTGTGGGCCTCTAACAAGCAGTCACTCCTCGTGAGGTGACACTGCTATCCATGGACTTATATATGTCGATATTAGGTCGATGGTCATAGTGTTCTGGCTGATCAGTGTCTGTGAAGAAGTGGGACAACTAAGCAGTACCAGCGAGTTTTGTCAAAGTGAGTGGCATATCTATGATTATAAGAATGTTAATTATTCTTTGATATTGCGATGTAAAATCAATTATTGTGAGGGCAATTCTTGTCTTTTCATGGAGACAGGAACTATATTCTCTTCTACCTTAATACTGAGTGTCCCAGAAATGTTGCAAGAAACTTCGAAGAAGTTGTAGAGGGTGTCTTGGGCAAAATATCGAGGATAGGAAACTGCATCCGGAAACGTCATCCAACGACGCTACAAATCGTCGAAGTTATAGGCGCCAACGCCTGACACTAGGCCGCCCCTTTGGCAGCAAACGTGACTTGTCTGTTCACGGACTGCAGATGGAAAGTCTCGCAATGTTATTTGCTATTCAGTAGTTGTGGCTGGTTGCTGAGACCGCCAGTGGGGAAGATGGAGATACCTGCTGAGTGCAAAGGCATTTTCTCCTATGAATGCGATGCTCTACTCCCTCAGTGGATGGTGGTAACTGACACGGGATTCCATTCATAGTTTATTTTTCTCGTGGAACACTCTAAATCTCCGATCTTATTCAGTACACAACAGAAAAATAAAATGTTGATGCAAATCTATGTCCAAAACTGTCATACACCAAGGCAACAGTGCATCTCATTCGTAGGAGACGAGGCCTCTCTAGCAGCAATTAGCTCCTCCTCCTCCACTGGCGATCGTGGAAACTAGCCACCATTACTGAGTAGCAAACGACATTTCCAGACATTTTACCTACGGTCCAACAGCATACAAGTCACGTTTGCTGCCAAAGTGGCGGCCTAAGTGGCAGGACCGGCGCCTGTACCTTCAACGATCTGTAGTGACGTTGGGTGATGCTTCCGGACGGGGTTCCTATCCTTGATTTGTTCCTCAACTGCTCGACGTTTGTCACAACATTTCAGGGCACTCCGTATAATGAAAATGATCTTTGAGATTGTGGAAGCAGAAAGCGGTATCGTTGTGAGAATATAAGGAGGAAAGACCACAGCGAAAGTTTTAGAGACATTGTAAATACAAATGTATTTTAATTAACTGGATGTTAGAATAGAGTGTAAGTACTCAAAAATTCCTTCCTTTCATTAATTAGATTGCTTCTTTTCTTTTAAAATCCGATTACAGCATTTAGGTGAAGGAAATCAATACGAGAAAGTTTTATTATTAACCAGAAGTTTTAAGACTGATTCATTTCTGAGTAGGGGAGCGCGCGCGGACTGGTTCCGCCGGGTGCCGGAAGTAGTGGGGGAGGGGGGGGGGGGGGGAGCGGTCTCAGGGAACGAACTGACGCTGCGGTAGTCGCCTCCGGAACCCTGGAGAGTGCGCATCGCTTGCAGCATAAGTGCATGTCATTGACCTCAGTCGAAAATGGAGCAGCACTTGAAGCAGCATTATGCGATTAAGTTTTGCTTGCGACTGAACAAAAGTGCCACGGAGACTCTCGGTATGATTCAAGAGGCCTTATAGAAATAAAAGTCGCAGAATATTTGTTGCTATAACACAAAATTAGGCCTTTAGGGAAGAAGCCATCTCCCGTGCAATGGATTTCATGTGGATTCTCCACCACGACAACGCGCCCGCTCACACGTCACGCGCCGCCGCCGACGTTTTGGTCAAGTTCAACGTGACAACACTGCCGCAGCCACCCTACAGCCCCGACTTGGCTCCAAGTGACCTCTGCCTCCCCCACCGAATCAAGAAAGGCCTAAAAGGGAAGCGATTCGACTCCATCGACGCCATCCAGCAGGCTTCGTCGAGAGCCCTTGACAGCATGACGCCCGAGGCCTTCCAGAAGTAATACGAACAGTGGAAGACTCGCTGGTTGCGCTGTGCTGATTCTGAAGGATCATATTTTGAAGAATTTTAGTCCGCTCTACTTAAATGTCCAATAAATTTCTCTTGAAACTTTTGGATCACAGCTTGTATTTAATCTGTTGCGAATGGGTCCACATGGCATACGTGTGCCACTGATTATGTCTCGGCATGTGTTCACCGACTGAATACAATTAAAACGCCATTTCACTGGAGTAATTCACATTGTGGCAGTTGGTGCCTGCTTATCTTACAAGACTTCTGCAGTGAGATAGTGTGTGCGGATTGCAGCCTGTCACGCTATAGAGCACGTACTATAAATCTGAAACTGAATACCGTCTACCCAATCAAATCGAGATCTGAATTTCACTGTTCAGTAAGTTACCAACAGCAAACCCTCCTTATTTACTGTGGATGCAGGTTTCAGTATCCAGGCGATCGAATATGAATATTCAGTACATAATTACTTCGTTCTGAAACCCGATTCGCGCTGTCAGTTTCAAGCGAACAACAGTTTGGTTACCAGAAGATGCCATTCTCATGAAGGAGGACATCAAGCATGAAGGGATGCAAATGGTCCACAATGATGTTCGTGTAGACGGCGGCTGTCATGGTGCCTTCGTTTACTACTACAGGTTCCATGGCTGCCCAAGTGTATGTCCCCATAATGTAGTACGAGGAACATTTGATAAATGATGCTCAATTATTTGTTTTTGATTACACGTTTTTTTCCAAATTCTCCTTCAGTTTAGTCTCCAGGATTCTCTATGCGTGAAGCTCAACGACTCAGAAGTTTAATTATGCCTCGACTTCTGTTCGTTTGTTGGATGGTCAGGGTAACGGTGGTAGAAACTTCTTGAGAGAAACGTAACGACATCCATACACAGGATTAAGTCTGGTGGACTCATATCTGGACTGTAGGGAGGATGCGGAAACACTTCCCATTCGCATTCGCGTAATTTTTGGGCTACAACAATTTCGATATGCGGGCACGCACTGTCGTGGAAAATAAGTGATCTAACCTCGAGAAATTGAGGTCGGGTTTTATGTATATTTGTGTGCAGATTTTGCTTGTGGTTAAGGTTATATACTATTCTGACGTTCCACGTAGGACTCTGTCATGATGATTCCTTGATGTTCGTAAGCAAAAATCAACTTAAGCTTAAGCTTTGATTGAGCTCATCGAAATTTTTTTTGTACGTGGAGAATCTGACATCGTCCGCTCATTGGACCGTAATTTCAACTCCCATTCAGAGTCTCTGATCAACGTTTAATCAATAGCGACAATTGGACACGTGAATCACTGACCTTCACGGTCGAATCATTATTTGAACAAGATTGCAATGTTCAAGCGTTTCTGGTTCTCTTCAGCAGTCTGAAATTTTGGGACCCATCTCGGAGAAATTTTTGTCTTCTTCAAATCGTTTGTCAGAATACAGAATACTGATGTTGGGGGAATTCCCGTGGCTCAGAGAAACTCTTCCAAGTCTCACTACGATCTTCTTCAAGAGCATCTGCCACAAGTTTCACACTTCCTTCATCTGTTGACATTTTTGGCCTTCCGGGTCTTCTGTTATCGTCTATGCTCATACCACCAACATAAAAACGATTAACCCATCGTGAAACTGTGCTACGATACATTGTAAGCTCAGCATGACATTAACTTAACACACTGGATTTCTGCCCGTTTTTTTCCGCTTGAAGTTTCAACCTTGATGTACGGTCTTCACATTAGCCGAAACCCTTGCAGGGTCCATTTCTACTTCTCGTCAACTTTATGTTAGAGTGCACAGTGAAAAATACAAAAACAGGTGACGAGAGAGTTCACGGGTGAACAGCCGGGTACTGAAGAGTCCAACGGGGTTAATATTTCGGCAAGCGACCATGTTATCATCAGGTGCGCTGTCAGACTGACCGCCAAGGCGCCGGCGCCAGGCTTTTATCTCCTCCCTCCTCCAGGTATTCCAGATGCGGACCGTGCCCTAGCGCGGAGCGTCCAGCATCCGTTCCGTTCGCGGTCCGCGCCCGGGGGCGCTTGCCGGCGACGTCTTCTTAGCATCTCTGCCTGTTCTCCAATTCAGTTCGTGGTGGGATAACTTCTTTCTCCTTTTAACCAGATTCAAAGCGGATTTCGGGCCTTACTAAAGATGTAACTACTATTTCGATTGATCCGTGGTTCCCGTGCTGGAACCACGATAGATTCTTTAATGACCCAGTTGCAGTATTTGGACGTCTGTGTCAGATCCTTGCCCTGGACATAATTCATTGTGTGTAATTCCGAGAGGCAATTTTGAGCAACCGCCGACTTGTTAGGCTGCTGCAATCTGGTGTGCCGTTGATAGTCTTGGCAACGATCTTCGATAGTACGCACCGTTTGACCTATGTAAGTCACGCCACATTCGCAGGGAATCTTGTAGACTCCAGATTTCCGTAGTCCTAGATCGTCCCTGTCATTATCAAGCAGTGGCTGTGTCTTAGTTGGTGGGCGGAAGATAATCTTCACTTAATATTTTTGAAGAATTCTACCTATCTTTCCCGATAAAGCACCACAGAACGGAATAAATGCTTTGCCGTCATCCTGCTGTGTTTCCTCTTCTGTTTTCTCTTGTTGTACAGTCTGTGTGTTACGTTGAGCTCTCCTAATTTGCTCCTCTGTGTTTTTCCGGAAAACCGACCTCAGATGTTAAAGTTCTTGGTTAAGGCTCTCATTGTCAGACAGGGCACGGGCCCTGTGAATCATGTTTTGAGGGTGCCGCTCCTCTGCGCTGGATGGTGGAAGCTGCATGCATGTAAGTAAAGGTCGACGAGAAACTTCTTTATGTACACACTGTGGCCCAATATGCACCTGGTCTTCTTTTAACCAGGATATCCGGAAAGGGGAGCACTTCAGGCACTTCGACTTCCATGGTAAACTTATTGTTCTGGTTTATGGAATTGAGATGTATGAGGAAACCATTCAGATTGTCTCTACCATGTGGCCATATGGCAAAGGTGTCGTGAACGTAGCGGAAAAAACAGGTAGGTTTCCACTGCGCTGAATCCACGGCTTCCTCTCGAAATGCTCCATTAACAAGGTGGTGACGCTGGTGAAAGTGGTCTCCCCATAGCTACTCCTTCCGGCTGCTCGTTGTCTCCACCGTCGAAGAGAAGGCATGTCGACGTCAGGATGTGCCTAAAGGGGTTGTTCGTTTCTGTGTCAAATTTCTGGCGAATAAGTTCCAAGGATTCCTGCAAAGGCACCTCGGCAGTCAGTGCATCTGATGATATCAACGTGGTCGCTCGCCGAAACATTGTGCCCGTTGAACACTAAGGCCCTTATTACACTAGGCCGCCAGGCGGCGCAGCCAGCCACGCCATCGGTGGCGTTGCTCGTCATTGGGAGTAGATCTTTACGGAGATTATTAGACTAGGGCAGCCAGTGACGCCACCAGAAGCTGCCTGCCGGCTGGCCGCCATCACGTCGGCCGCCAGTGGTGGCGGGGAGTCTTGGCGGGGCACTGTGTCAAACGGAGCCTGTTGCACTGGGTCGCCAGACGGCGCAGCCAGTCCTGCCACCACCACTCGGTTTGGCCACCACGTCGTCAGTTCGCTGTGCACTAGTGACCAGGGAACATGTCGGACAATAGCTGTACATACATGTTCCTCTCAGCACTTCTAATGGAAAGGAGAAGGCGAAGGGAGAGGAAGGTGCATGTACACCCTATGCTATCGTTAAGAGAATCTAAAGAGTTGTGTTGCACTCTTTTTGATGAACTGTGTTTAGACAACAACAAGTTTTTTAACTAGATACGAATGTCTAAATCGTCTTTCTTTGAATTATTGTCGTTAATAAAGGCTGATATTACTGACAAAGAAACGAAAATAAGGAAGTGTATCTCACCAGAAGTAAAACTCGTAATCACTCTGAGGTAAGTAAACCGATAAATTGTATTGAAAGTTATTAAATTTTTTGCTTCAAATACTTACAAAAGTTATTCCTCTCAACCAAGGACCGCTGCTCAAAATCCGGTAGAATTGAACAAATAATTTCATTCCAAGCATTTAGTTTTAACTGCTTATTACTATAAGCTTCATAACTGGTGTCCCAAATTGCGGGATGTTGTTCCACGGCACAAATGAAATCTTCGGTATTCACTTGTGTGTCCAAAAACTTCTGGCATTCTTTCAGTGGTTCTCCAGCTTCATGTTTTTCCCTTTTGTCGCGTCTACACTTCCACTCCTTTCCACAGTTCACTAGACATACTGCAGCAAATGAAATAGTGCGCAGAAAAGTGTGCGAGGAAAACAGACAGCTTGACTAGCGAGAACTGCCGAATTACTGTAGCCTGAACAACAGGTGATCGTTGCGCCACCGATGGCGCAGTTTGTTGCCTAGTGTAATAGGTACAGCGATTCTGGTGGCGCAGCTGGCTGCACCGCCTGGCGGCCTTGTGTAATAAGGCTCTAACACTCAGACATTCACCCGTGAACTTCTTCGGCATGAAGTATGCCGTGAGAAACTGAAGAATCACAAAAACACCTTTTTCTTCCTCAAGCTCCCAACTACATCAGACGCAATTTTTCATTGTTGTTGCATCAAACAATCCACAATAACGCCAACCTTGCATTATTTATGGAATGTCCCCTGTACTTTCGTCAAAGGCGTGCGTCCATTGTGCACTGCATGTTTCGAGTAGCCATCCGTCTGGATGACGGCGCATCTGGAGATGACCATCGACCTGATACAATGAAAAAACATGATTCACTGGACCAGGCGACACGTAACTGTTCATGTACGTGTCCAATGTCGATAATCTCGTGCCCATTGCAATCGAACTTGTGACTTCGTTGGATCAAGATGAAACATTTACGAGTCCTATACTGGCAACATGCTCTGAACGTTGTGCTCCGAAGCACTTTTGTCTGCACCATCATTCTACTCCGTCATCAGAACTTCCACAGATCGCCGCATGGCCTGCTTTACAGAACGGGCAAGCCTCCAACTTCCACATTTTGTGATAAGTCATGAAATTCCAACACTTTGTCGCCTACTCGCTGTATCGCCACACTCTAACCACATTCCGTAGATGCTTACGACAACACGAGAACGGCCGACCAGCGTCGCTATTCCAGAAATGCTCGTTCTCATGCGGCGCGGCATAACAATCTGCCCTTTGTGAAAATCGCTGCTGTCGAAGGATTTCCCTAATTGCGGTTCGCACCATTGCTAGGATGACTCCCCACTCATCTCTGCTCCGTGTATACACATTCAATCTCGCGGTGGACAATGGTCACAATGTTTCGGCTCATCGGTGTATATTTAAGCTCGTTTGTCGCTGGCGAACATTACAGGAACCTACCGCCCCTCATGAACATCCGTTTCTTCACCTAAAATGTTCTGCTGACCGTTTCATCAATTCATGTATCCAGATCTTTTTGCAACCAGATTTTGTGTAAATAGAACGGGACTGTAGATAGTCGAAGACTTGAAGAAAACAGATACCAACAACCACAATTTCGTTTAATAATCTTATTTAGCTATCAGTTTCGGTGCCTCATTGGCACCATCTTCAGGCCACTATACACGAAACTGGGTAAGGCATGTGGTCTTTTGTCCTATTATAGGGACCGCTAATTTCATTCGTTTCTGTAGACTTCTAAAACCTTCTCAGTCGATGTGGACACGACACACCTTTAAAGACAACTTGTACCACAACTGATTGAGAAAAACTGTATTAGCATGAGAGTGCTTCAGTACGATTTGTATCACCCCCGTTCCACCCCTTTTTCCTCCTTCCGATGGATATTTCACTCCACTTCTCTCAGGGAGATACTAAAAAAGTCGCGAGTTGTGGGTGAGAGTTGAAGGGTCTTCCGTTAGAATCATTCCTCAACGCTTTCACAGTCTCTTCAGTGATGCGTCGCCGATCTCATAAAGTCAAAAGTAGTAACTAAGCAGGACTCCTCAATTCAATGAACGTTTTTGTTTCTGGTACATAAAATGTGTGAGTTCCGAGTCCTTTATGTTCCAACCAATTGCAAAGAGTGCATAGTTGCGTGGTAGTTGGACAGGCAATGCTCTCCGGCCTTTTCACTGAGACCACTGGGCGATCTGGTATTTTATACTGCACATAGACTTGGCAAAGCAAACTATTTATCTAGTCATTATTTCACGATGATTTGCTACCGATGATAAACTTCGAGAAACATGTGGATATTTCATAGAAATAGAAATACAGACATCGGTAGCAATATGGCATTCGACTGAATTCAGTGCCGACAAGTGGAAATTTCGGATAGGAACTGGAGCCCAGCTTACCCGCTTTACACGAGCGGTCGCCTTAAGCGCTTGGGCTACCCGAGCACGTTTCCTGTCCAACCCAGATACCCCTGTCCACCCTACTCATTGCTCGCAGCCTCCCGCTGATACCCGCAAGTGTTCGGGAGAAAGAGCGCATCCACAAGAAAATGATCCTATTGGCCGTCAAGGCGTATGTTGATGGTATTTATATAAGTGTAGTGTCTACTTAATCTAAAGAACACAGGCAGTACACACACACACAGGGTGGTCCATTGATTGTGACCGGGCCAAATATCTCGCGAAATAAGTATCAAACGAGAAAACTACAAAGAACGAAACTCGTCTAGCTTGAAGGGGGAAACCAGATGGCGCTATGGTTGGCCCGCTAGATGGCGCTGCCATAGATCAAACGGATGTCAATTGAGTCTTTTTTTTTAAGTGGGAACCCCCATTTCTTATTACATATTCGTGTAGTACGTAAAGAAATATGAATGTTTTAGTTGGACCACTTTTTTCGCTTTGTTATAGATGGCGCTGTAATAGTCACAAACGTATAAGTACGTGGTATCACGTAACATTCCGCCAGTGCGGACGGTATTTGCTTCGTGATACATTACCCGTGTTAAAATGGACCGTTTACCAATTGCTGAAAAGGTCGATATCGTGTAGATGTATGGCTATTGTGATCAAAATGCCCAATGGGTGTGTGCAGTGTATGCTGCTCGGTATCCTGGACGACATCATCCAAGTGTCGGGACCGTTCAACGGATAGTTACGTTATTTAAGGAAACATGAAGTGTTCAGCCACATCGGAAATGTCAACCACGACCTGCAGCAAATGATGATGCCCATGTAGGTGTTTTAGCTGCTGTCGCGGCTAATCCGCACATCAGTAGCAGACAAATTGCGCGAGAATCAGGAATCTCAGAAACATCGGTTTTGAGAATGCTACATCAACATCTATTAAACCCGTACCATACTTCTATGCTCCAGGAATTGCATGACGACGACTTTGAACGTTGTGTACAGTTCTGCCACTGGGCACAAGAGATGTTACGGGACAATGACAGATTTTTTGCACGCGCTCTATTTAGCGACGAAGCGTCATTCACCAACAGCGGTAATGTAAACTGGCATAATATGCACTATTAGGCAACGGAAAATCCACGATGGCTGCGACAAGTGGAACATCAGTGATCTTGGCGGGTTAATGTATGGTGCGGCATTATGGGAGGAAGGACAGTTGGCTCCCATTTTATCGATGGCAATCTAAATGGTGCAATGTATGCTGATTTCCTGCGGAATGCTCTACCGATTTTACTACAAGATGTTTCACTGCATGATAGATTGGCGATGTGCTTCAAACATGATAGATGTCCGGCACATAGCTTACGTGCGATTGAAGCGGTATTGAATAGCATATTTCATGACGGGTGGATTGGTCGTCGAAGCACCATACCATGGCCCGCACATTCACCGGATCTGACGTCCCCGGATTTCTTTCTGTGGGGAACGTTGAATGATATTTGCTATCGTGATCCACCGACAACGCCTGACAACATGCGTCAGTTCATTGTTAATGCATGTGCGAACATTACGGAATGCGAACTACTCGCTGTTGAGAGGAACGTCGTTACACGTATTGCCAAAGGCACTGAGGTTGACGGACATCATTTTGAGCATTTATTGCATTAATTTGGTATTTACAGGTAATCACGCTGTAACATCATGCGTTCTCAGAAATGATAAGTTCACAAAGGTACATGTATCACATTGGAACAACCGATATAAAATGTTCAAACGTACTTACGTTCTGTATTTTAATTTAAAAACCTACCGGTTACCAACTTTTCGTCTAAAATTGAGGGCCATATATTTGTGGCTATTACAGCGCCATCTATCACAAAGCGAAAAAAGTGGTCCAACTAAAACATTCATATTTCTTTACGTACAACACGAATACGTAATAAAAAATGGGGGTTCCTATTTTAAAAATTTTGACCTATGGCAGCGCCATCTAGCGGGCGAACCATAGCGCCATCTGGTTTCCCCCTGAAAGTTAGACAAGTTTCGTTCTTTGTCGTTTTTTCGTTTGACGATTATTTCGTGAGATATTTGGCCCGGTCACGATCAATGGACCACCCTGTATAAATATGAATATTTGACGCCTGCGTTAACCTAGGTTGCAGTTCTTTCTTAATCTTAATGAAGTGCTGTATTTTCAGACTTCCATTCGATTTTTTTCTTTTACATTCAGTGCCATAATCTGAATTCGTGCCATATCAATATACAGTTCTGCGGCGTAAAATGAAATATTGTAGTCATTTGGGTTCGAGTTTCTAATACGATCAGCGCAAATTCTAAATCTGCTGCTGCTATCTAACACTCCGCTGAAAAACCCAAGGTAGTTGATCACAGTGTTACACCGCAGACTGATATACGCATCTCGAAAAAAAGGCATAATTATTTCTACAGATTCGAACGGATAAATCGGAAGCAATTTTCTTATTGAAGAACAATTGATACGTTACTCTTTCTACACTTGCGGTTGCGCTTTTGTATCTCAATACTTCTTGCACTCCGTCTTCAGGCCACAAGTGGCCCATCGGGACCACCCGACCGCCGTGTCATCCTCAGCTGAGGATGCGGATAGGAAGGGCGTGTGGTCAGCACACCGCTCTCCCGGTCGTTATTATGGTTTTCTTTGACCGGAGCCGCTACTATTCGGTCGAGTAGTTCCTCAATTGGCATCACGAGGCTGAGTGCACCCCGAAAAATGGCAACAGGACATGGCGGCCGGATGGTCACCCATCAAAGTGCCAGCCACGCCCGACAGCGCTTAACTTCGGTGATCTCACGGGAACCGGCGTATCCACTGCGGCAAGGCCGTTGCCTCAATACTTCTTGCATTTCTTTTATGGTTTGGGTGTAGTGGTAAACTACAAAAAGTATGCGTGTTATTAAATATTTCATTTGCATTACAATGCTCTCGTTTAATTGAATACCAGGCGACGCTTTTGGAATATGTTTTGTTCATACAGGTGGGTGTCTATATATAAACACAGAGAGCGGGGAACATGAACTGTGACGAATGTTCCGTCAGCGATGTACACGTTTGAGAGGGGAACGGGGTAGGAAGGTGGTTGAAGCGGATTGGAGGAGGAGTAGCCTTTAACAGCAAAATTCCCTGGTATCAGCCACTGTTGTGCTGTAGGAGCCAGTACTGTTGATCTCATCGTTTACAGATTTGAATGTAAGAGGGTGGGATGTTCAAATGTTTTTCCATCAGTTACTGTACGCTGTACAGCACCTTCTCCGAATATGTTTGTCTTCTTTTACGACAGCAACAACAGCTACAGTAATCCTATTGTATGGGCAAATACATCTGAAGATGAACACTATATACTAGAAATGCCACTTCAGATATTCAATTAAATCATAATACATTGTAATGTGACTAATAGCAGCACAACAGAAATAAGTACTCCATATTTTTCTCCGATTCAAGTGTGTCCCAGTCGCATTTGTGAACTTTACTTGTTTTATTGCCACGTTATACTGCACCCCCTCTCTTTCAACTTTTAGGAAGTTTGTTTCTATTGTCGTCACTGTGTGCAGGGACTATATGGGCATTTTTATTCGTTTCATTTTAAACAGTTATACTCTACTGCCAAGGGCACGCCACGACGTTCGGCTCTCCGATTTAGTTCGAACTTCGTGCATTTTTAGTAGTCCATTGCTCCAACATAATGTGCAAGTAGTGAGACGTGCTACTTAGGCAATTTCGATAAAATCGTAAGAGATGTTTTAGGCGTCAGTGACGTACCGATGCGTTGCCATTCGCAGTACGAGATGCCAGCGGTTATGCGGTAAGCGTTCAATCTCTGTAATCACTAGATCGAGTCCAGCTCTCTCTTTCTGTAATTTACAAGTTTTCCAACACTAGTCCTCTTATTACTTGCCTATTACATTAGATGTAAAGACACATGTAATCGGTAGTTTCCCAACTTATATTCCCACAATAATTATTACGCTTATAACTGTCGACAAGTAAACGACCAAACGCATAAGGTTTTCCTGAAAATTTATCCCTATCGTGATTTACTAAATCCGTTATATTTGCAGTCGTTAAGGTAGGGAGAAATGCTTTGCACCTGGACGCTTCGATCAGCAGACACAGGTTTCATGGATGAGAGATAGACTGGAAAAGTCCAAGTCAAACATTGCTAAATAAAGGTGTTAATAACTTCATGAAATGAGTTAAAATATGCCAGAATATGAGGGTAATGTATGATTAATCGTCGGATATGCTTCCGACATTCAAAGTCGCATGGTGAAATTTCTAAAAAAAAATGGTTCAAATGGCTCTGAGCACTATGGGACTTAACATCTGAGGTCATCAGTCCCCTAGAACTTACAACTACTTAAACCTAACCAACCTAAGGACATCACACACATCCATGCCCGAGGCAGGATTCGAACCTGCGATCGTAGCGGTCGCGCGGTTCCAGACTGTAGCGCCTAGGACCGCTCTGCCACTTCGGCTGGCCCCTCGATGTCCTGACTATTGGCGCTAGGATGTAGGTCTGCGGTTGTCCCACACGATTTCAACAGAGTAGGTAGGCGGATCATACTCACAAATGGAGTACTTAAACGTAACACCGACAGTAGAAGCGGACGAGAGCGTCGTTCTGTTGAAATGTATCACCAACATACAAGAGATAACAAATGAGTATGCAGAAGTTTTGTGACGTAGCTATCTGAATAACTACCAGAGACGACATGGAATCTTATCAGATTTCCTCACACAGTGACGCCGCGTATATCACCAGCAGACTCTCTACAACATGTGTATTCTTCTCTTGGTACTGCGATACTAGCAGATAAAGGCCATCTGAGGCAGTATAGACGCTAGGCGCTTCGCTTAAAATGGTCCTCTTTGGCAGTTCGAAAATTCCAATAACAGCACAACTTCAAGTCCAACCTATCTTTTGGAAGGCGGTCATCAACCAGAGGTGTGAGATGGCACGATTTGTTTAATATGTCTGTTATATGTAATACCAGTCGTGAATGTGTTATGAGGTGATTGGTGCGGAATAAGATAATCCTTCTCTTGGTGCGGTGTCCCTGGCTTGCCATTAACTTCACCATTGCGCCCTGTTACTTTCAACCCATACATTCCTGTATGTTTCACGATTCGACCAACCGACCACATGCAGACCGACAACGATGCATCTCTCAAATTCTAAGTGCTGATAACGTTGTCTCATGCAAGCAAGCATCCATCTCAGTGGTCACTGTGTTACACACTAGGGCGCTAGGGAGATGATAGCAACAGGGCGTGCAGTATCATAAAGCACGGCATCCTGCAGGAGGTTCATATGCTGGAACACCTGGGCCCGAGGTGATTGAGAAGTAACATTGGTAAGGTGGAGTTAGAGGAGGCCATCCGTCTCTTTCGTGCTTCGGAGGCAGCATTTGCAGCCTTTTGGTTGACGCCTAGGTAACTGAATTGGCATTATTGGCTGAAAAATGAAATAGGACAGATAATGGGTATCAGAGCTTGTCGTTTTCCTAGTTCTAGCACAGAAAGCCCCAGTGATTCGTTAATGCTGTTACAGTTGAGTTTGGAAGGAAGACTGCTGCCTTATTAGAACGGATGTGATTAGTCGGCACTCGGAAAAGCACTGTCGTCGGTGATCACAGTCTAGCACAAGTCACTTTCTCACAGAGGTGGAATAACACTTCTGTGTCGGTATCAGCCTTACAAGGAAAAGTTCCCAGCGGACGGATCGACTTTTTGAAATCATCTATACAGTGATGTAGGTAAGGGTCCCAGGGATCAAACCCTGCTGTTGTTCACCCAGTTGAACCCGCGTTTGCGAGTAATCGATGAAAAAACTTTCGGAATTTCACGTGAAGCTCTTTTTTAGTCTTAAGAAAAATATTCTTAATAAACTGGTTCCCCGGAGTAACGGCCCAGGTACATGTGTCGTGAGCTAGATGATGTGAGTTCGAAACTTACCAGGTTCTTTGGAAATTTTCATTTTTAAAACTTTATCAGAATGATTTTGATTACTTTTATTCAGTTAATTGAGTACAATGTATGTTTTTATTTTTGTTCCTTTCTCACATAATTTTAATCGACGTATGAATTTTTTCAAAGAGCTCTCATTTTTTCTTCCTATCAAAGTTTTCCTACTGGAGATATTTGCAACCGTGAATTTAATTATTTTTATTTCTCTAGCATAAGGTTTAAACGAGAGCCCTTCACGTTGAATGGCTGCAGGGTGTCGAGGTTGGGACCTTAATCTACATCGCCGTACAGATGATTTCAAAAAGTGGATCCCACCGCTTCGATTCTAGGCTCTGAGGAGCGCAGCCCTCGGTGCAGACCAAATAACTCACAGTTCTGCAGCCGTCATCGCAGCTGTTCACTGCAGCTGGTAACTTCAAGTATGGTGTGCAATCGCAGTGTTCGCTAACCGAGTCGTAGGACGTTTTAGAGGATTTCTCATTGACAGTAGGACTTTTATACTTTGGAAAATCATTTGCGAGTTCAAGATGTGTTCAAGAAATAGGTGCATGTGTGATTCTTTCTCTAGTTCTTACTTTCCTTCTAGATTAACTTTCGGCCATCACTGTGCGACTCCTGCGAACTTAGTTGTTTCCCCAAATGTTCTGTTGACCTGAAGGTATTCCACCTCAGACTCATTATCTGTTCTCTGTCAAGGTGTTGATATTTTAACTCCATTTTAACCTTTGTTCATATTTAATTGTAACCGTTCCCTATCTTTGTGCACTTATCTTTACAGCACCAATGTTTCATGGATGCTGGGCCAGCCATGTTTGTTAAATTCAATTCGTTATGCTATACGTCGTATAACGCCTGTAATTAATGCACGTGATCCATGGGGCGCTCTCATTTTGTCGGTAAGGTCACCTGGAGCAGGTATTTCTGACATCCACAGGGTTTGTCGATGGCTCAGCTGTAGCCTCACAACTGCTAATACCATATCACATCTGATTGGGTCACAATGTAACCATACTTACTCTGATGGTCGCTGTATCCATAACAGATGATTACAGCTCTGACGATGATGTATGTGTGAAAGGGTACAGTACCGCCTGACATTGAAAATAGGTACAACATACTTCATTATTCTTGGCACAACAACACCTTTTTTGTAAAAATAACTCAATTTCAATTAATACAGCGAAGCCGGATACCAGTGTGGGAAAGAATGACAATTTATTTATTTAATTGATAACATGTGCACTTCCACAAAATAAATCCCTACATCCAGTTTGGTGAGATCTGTGAAATGAATGAATATATGGTCGTCTGCTAACCGCAGATAGTGAATGTGAATATATGATCATCTTTGAGACGGTACTTGGGTCACCTTTGGTGGGACCAAAGAGATGAAATTTACCTGAGCTTTGAGCACCTGAAATGTGGCTGACCAATACGGTAGCAAGGTGCTCCCCCACTTCGGCAGAGGTGCGAGAGGACCTGAAGAACGGGCGTGTTTCAGCACTCTGCCGCTGGATCTTGTGTTGGGAAGACCTGTCTTAGGTGTGCTTCGTAGGGACAAAAGAGTGGAGACATGGTATGCATGTGAAATACTTAAGAGTAGTTTAGAATAATAATTTCTCTATTTCAGGAACTTTTGTGGGGAGAATTAAATGTCAGGCAGGTAATATTAAGGGGGTCGTAGTAATCTTCAGATGTGACCAACGGTCACAATGAAACCACGTGTAGCAATAAGTTGAAATACTTCCGAGTGCTTAAGTTAAGCTGAATTACTAGCGTGTGTACTATAAGTTGAAATATTTAAGAAATGGCGTGTGCAGGACTTGAAATTAGAGACGAGTACTTCCACGTGGTGAGTACTGTGTGAGTCTCAATCTGTGTATGAGACAAAGGATAAAGAGAAGTACTCGTCCATGGTATCAGTTGAGGACTCGCGTGTGTGATGAATATGTTCTTAATATTACTTTGCATGTTATGTTTCCGTGTGATGCTTTATTCAAACTATAATAATCTGAGAGAGAAGCAAGGTGAGTCAGCCGTCTATCCAGCAACGCCACTTGGCTTGCATTGCACAGGAAGACGGGCATATATCGTCCAGAGTTCGTAGTAGGAAAGAAAAGTTACGAAGTGGGGCAGTGTCATGTGGAACTGGGATGAATACTAATTGAAGTGGGAAAGCTGAAAGTGATGGGATTATAATGTTGTGACTATTCCTATGTTGTATTCCATGTTGCAGTGTGGTGTATGTCATGTAATTTAAGTATGTGTGGTTTGCATGGGAGAGTAGCAAGGTAGTTTCAGAGGTAGTGGGTTATGCATGTTCCTTTTGTACCGCTCGGTCTGGAGGAAAGTTTCGTGATGATGGTTGTGAGAGTCGAAGTGTGAGATATAGCAAAAGTTCCACCATCCTATCCAGAAAGTGCACTGTAGCATTAAATAATTACGAGACCATAAGATAGAGAATCACCAATGTACAGCCATGCCCACTGGGCGGAATTTCTCATGTGTTATTGTTGTAGGTTATAGAATTTGTGTGTTTAGGTTATAGAATTTATCGGAATAAATAAGATATTGAAAAGAAAAAGATTGGTGGTCTTTTCCTTCGAATAGTGTGTTGCCATGATACCCAGAATTTATAATGTGCGCGCCATTCATATGCAGTGCGATGGCCATGTGTTGATCAAAGCCGTTGAATAAGAACGAAAATGTGGTATTGCCAGTACGTAGTGAACAGTCAGAGTTGTGTAAATTATTATTAGTCAGATGTGTGTTTTCGCTGCGTAATATTCATACAGAAGAATAATTTGTAACTTAATTGTGAGTACTAGAGTTCATGTTACTCGATAAATAAGAATGGATCCACTCGCTTGGCAGACCACTCATCTTGCAGGCCTGACTGCTTGATACCACAGTATGAGCAAGGCATGTGGGTGCCTCTCATGTGTACGAAACTGCGCCTACATCGAACAATTCCTTCTTGGCGGTGGTGTTTGGGAGTGCTGTATACCCATTATGACGAATTTCTCTAATTTAATGCTAGATGGCATTTCACACTGTAGTTTCACGTTGATGCTCCGAAATATGAGTAGCTTGGCACGGATGTGTTTTTGCAACTTTAGTTGTGCGTAGGAGTTAGTGAGGTGATGTTGAAACACGTTTGAGCTTGCTGGGGTTCGTGAAGCACCAACACACCACTTCCGTCTGTGAAGAGGAAAATGTCTAGCTGTCTATTTCACTGCATTTTTGTGCGCATTTTGCTTGAGGCATGATACTTGATTCCGCAACTAAGAGAAAGTACTGTTACAGTGGGATCCTTATAGGTGTGAAGGGCACCAAGTGCGAGAACTACCTGATGACGTGCTTGACGAGAGACCAGTGATAATGACTATCAGCCCAGTCAGGCAGTAAGGGGAACTTAGGGTCTGAACTTTTTTTTATATTAATGCTGTGGTACTTTCTATACATGAAACATATTTGGGAGATTGTACTCTCAGTTATTTCAATACAATTGCTTTTGGCACAAAACATTGATTTCATTATGGCACAACTTATTATTTGTAACTGTGTAAGTAGGCTATTTAGATTTTTATGTTGGTAACGTCATGTAGCGCTCTGTCTGAAAATCACTGGCTGTGCTGTGTGCTATCTGTGGCTGGTTGGCATTGTTGGAATATTCGCTATTGTAGTGTTGGGCAGTTGGATGTGAACAGCGTGTAGCGTTGCGCAGTTGGAGGTGAGCCGCCAGCAGTGGTGGATGTGGGGAGAGAGATGGCAGAATTTTGAGGGCGGACGATCAGAAAGAGTAAATTTGTAATATTGGATATCATGAACTGATATATATATATATATGATGATTTTTGAACATTGTTAAGGTAAATACATTGTTTGTTCTCTATCAAAATCTTTCATTTGCTAACTATGCCGATCAGAAGTTAGTGCCTTTAGTAGTTAGAATCTTTTGTTTAGCTGGCAGTATTGGCGCTCGCTGTATTGCTGTAGTTCCAGTAACGAAGATTTTTGTGAGGTTATTGATTCATGAAAGGTATAGGTTATTAAACAGTCAGGCCCATTCTTTTGTAGAAATTATTGAAAGTGAGATTGCGTTGCGCTAAAAATATTGTGTGTCAGTTTAGTGTTGAGCAGAGTAAGCAAAGAGAGTAATGTCTGAGTACGTTCAGTTTTGCTCAGCTGTTTGAAAAACAAATAACGTAAGAGGTTTATGAACATAGTAATTCATTAACTTTTCTAAGAGGACGTTTCAACTGGGATATGATTAATAACTAATAACTAAAATTACGTTTTACTGTTGTAACCACGTGTGTCAATAATATGAAATAAGATTAGCCCATAGTAATAACTCACAGTTGATTAAACCACTAATTTAAAGCAGATTTCTGTTTGGAGAGGGTCCACTTTGAGCAAAACACAAATTTTCTTTTTCTTTTTATTCCCCAGACGTTTTTACCTGAAGTTTCAGCGTCAGCAGTTCACCAGTGGGTTTCTTTATCTTCTACAATACAGGAAAAATGCTTTTCACTACTCGTGCACATATAAATTTTGAGTTTTTAAACACTGTATTTACAGTTTTGAAGAACAGACGAAATTTTGTATATTTACCTTGTTACCACGTGGTGTGGATTTCCTTTACTTTATGCAATTTAATGCAGTTGTATTGTTTCACAGTTTGTCGTTAGCAGGCATACAGAAATTACTGTAGAACTATTTTTTACATCAAAAATTTATGACTGGGCATGTTATGGTTATGCCTACCATTAACTAATAGTATGTGGAACATTGTGTGTGTGTGTGTGTGTGTGTGTGTGTATGTTTGTTTTGGGAGTTTGTGGATTGGTGTTGTCTGACAATTCTTTCAGGGCAGAGAACAGAGTTTCATTAGAGAGAACTATGTATTTATTTATTCCTTGTTTTCCTTCAATTATGCTTTTTTGTATTTGTAGTGTTGGAATATTGGCACTACATGAAAACTACATTGTATGACAGCACCCAACAGATCACCAGCGTACGAATTCCAGGCCACACCATTTTAGGGTTAATTTTTCTTGTCCGTGGAAGTATGCTGCACAACAAGGTACCCTAACGTCACGCCAAAGTCAATAATTTGCAGACGGCAAGTGGAGATTAGGGCTGGAGTAGAACAAGCTGCCCATTCTACCTATCCCTCTCCGCCCCCCCCCTCTCTCTCTCTCTCTCTCTCTCTCTCTCTCTCTCTACCCCTCCTCCCCCACTCCTCCCCTCTCCTTGTACAAGCCCCAAGTGCAAGCACACACGGCCGTCGCCTCGTCCCCGCATGCTGTGCGGCCCTACCAGCAGTGTTTCGCCCACGCTAGGCACAGGCCGGCTGGTGTAGAATCTGCTGATCAAAAGGCTGCCTAGGACAGGCGCGCGCCGCCATCAGACGTTAATTTCCACGGGCTGGCTCCAGCAGCCTGTTCACACGGGCCGCTTTGTTCCGGGGGCAGCACTGGGCAGCCGGCTGCAGCGCTCTGCACTACAGTGTCTGTCTCGTGCATGCACCCTTCTATTGGGTTACTGTTGTCGTTGGCATCGTACCGCATTTAGATCAGCCATGCTCCCACCGGAGAGCTCGTAGATATTGACACAGGGGTCAGGTACCTAATAACTGCAACGCCAAGGAAAAAGGTTGCAAAAATTAACGTACTGTCTTCTTTTCTTCAGCCTATATCCCTTACCCTTACAGGATCGGCACGTTAATTACTGCGTTTGTCGATGTTGGTGGTGGACCGTGGCCGGGATCCATCCTGCTGCGCCCCTCGACCCCGGACAGAATACAGTATTTGTATATACTAACTGTCTGCGTCTAGTTTTATCCCATGTAAAAGTATGAGTGTGTTTACTGAATGTTTGTCAATAGAGCATCTGAAACGGAACATGGATGCCAGCCAATTTTCAAGCAGTAGGATGTGGGAAACCGACTAAAAACCACATGCAGGCTGGCCAGCAGATTTCATTTCATTTATAGCATATTAAAAGCCTGCTGCCTGATATCTTAAAAAGCCGGTCGTACATTATAAAATTGCGTCCGCAGCTCGTGGTCGTGCGGTAGCGTTCTCGCTTCCCGCGCCCGGGTTCCCGGGTTCGATTCCCGGCGGGGTCAGGGATTTTCTCTGCCTCGTGATGACTGGGTGTTGTGTGATGTCCTTAGGTTAGTTAGGTTTAAGTAGTTCTAAGTTCTAGGGACTGATGACCATAGATGTTAAGTCCCATAGTGCTCAGTGCCGAGCCGAGCCATTATAAAATTGCCTTGCTAAAAAGTGCGATTATACGGGCTTCTTAGGGAAAGAAATTTAATGGTACTTTTAAATAACTATTGAGGAACTGCCACCCCAGAGTTTACAGTTACTTGTTGGAAACTGTTTTGGCCCATCGAAGGAGGCTATGAAGAGTGACGTGGAACGTCATGTAGTTGTCTATATACACACATTCCGTAACTGAAAAATGCCTTCTGCATGATGACGATGATGATGTTTAGTAACAATCGAAACTGTCAATAATAACAAATATTTTCTTAACAGCTGACGGTGATACGGATGATTTTCGACTTTTGATAGATCCGAGGCCGGCGCCAACTCCCAGAATAACGGAATTGGAGCACAAACGCGCGCAGCTATCCGTGGTGGTCAAGAAAGGAACATACGGTCTTCGGACAAAATCTCCACCTTTTGTTGTTCAATCTATCGTCTAGTTCACGTAAATTGCTTTCTTTTAGTGAAAAAGAGCGTTGTTTCAGTTCCATATGAACTACATACAAATTTGAATATAATGACCACAAGACTAACCCGTCCAACTTACTAGCAAAATTTACATGCTCTGTCAAATGAAAATATATCGTCCACTGTCACAGCATTTAAACATAAGTTGTATGTGTTAGTACTGTAACCTGTACAGATACAAGGATAGTCCTTCTGAAACCGAAACTGGTCATTTTAAAATGAAAGCAATCTCGCCGGACAATAAAATCAGTTCTCCACGTAAAAATCTACCTTGAAGATCGCCCCCCCCCCCCCATACCCACCCAAAAAAAACACACCATTCATTTTTAATAACGGAACCACTAACTAAACTAACGAGGTTTCAGAAACCTTGCCTGTATTTTCTAAGCATCCATCATTAGGCCTGTAGTACCCTCGTTCAAAAAAATTCATCACTCCGAATTTCAGCGTATACCTACGTCAAAGCACGTATAATTTCGGGAATCTATGGAAATAAAAGTATATTTTTGAGAATTTTCTTAAGTTTCGATTGCTATGCGTAACATTTCATAGTAATTTAGAGCTTGTAATTTATAGGTACTGTAAGACATATTATAATTGACGCACAGTGCCGTATTTAGTTCTTCCTCTCAAAAGCCGTCTTAAACTGAACCTATTTGCTAGTTGTTAGCGACCATAACCTAAATAAAAGTAAAAAAGAGAACAGAAAACAGTAAGCTGTACCTCTGGTTTTTCTTTTGGCTTAACAGAAATCTCTTTTATGCGCATTAACTGCTTCAGTTCTTAAAACGAATTAGTAGCACTTTTATTTTAAGAGATTCAGAAATTAAAAGAGAATCAGCAAGCTCATTTATAAGTTATTCATTTACTTTTCTGTGAGTCACTGCACCAGTAACAATGCAGACTCATGCGACTTCTTTTCTACAGTATGGGATGAGCTACTTGACGATCTGCGGTTACTGGAAATCGCCCTGACCACTGTCAAACTATTGGAGGCTGCAACAGATGTTTGTATTGGGAGGGCTTGCGACAGTCGTGTACAGGAGATACCAAAGGTGCCTCAAACACTTTGATCCCCTGTGGTTCCTGCCTTCTCTACGGGAAGTACGAGATCTATCACTAACTGTCTGCTTCCCTCTTGTCATGTCAATGGCAGAGCTTGGCACCGTGAACAGGAATGACACGGACCAGGGAAAATCAGGATGTTATACCAATCCACCCAACCAAAAAATACGAAATGCTATCTTTCACTGAAACCAAAGCTACTGGGACTCATTTCACCTACTGTGAAGTCTGCTGTGTACAGTGCCAAGATGACGCAGATGCAAAAGGGCACTTCAAATGCACGGCAAATAACGATTGCCCATAGGGAAATGGCAGCAAACTATGGGAAGGATACTGGAAGCCTCATTCAGCTTGTTGAAATGTTGAAGAGGCTGTTCCGGCAGCAATTGAGGGCATAAGATTCAGCCATCTGCTATCTTTGGTGCAACGTTACTAGTCGTCTGGACACCGAGATTGTATTTAGAACATTCCAGCTACTCACAGAGAAGGTTGGAAAGAGAAGCCTAGCTCACCGAGTTTCAACGAAGCTCACAAACTTCAGCGTTGTCCCTGTACTTGACTTTGGCCTCCTGCTTCTGCGTCGAGTGGAATGACTGAACCGAAGGTTTCGAAAGGTTCTGTGGCGGGCTAGGTTGCAACTTCCTAGGCATGCGCCATGACGGTTCTTTCTTAATACATCACGAGTGCACTATACATCGGAGGCTGCTACCCAGGTAAATGAGTGAGTGTGAGTTGCACAGAACATCTTTTTTCAGATTAGGTGACTCTCCATCCATTTCAGCTACAAGAAACCGGAAAGCGGCAGTATAAGACACAAAGAAATGCTCCATACGGGCCAGATTATTACAATTTTGGTGATTAACTGTCAGAATTTGGATCGATCGTAGAAAGCAGCGGAGCTCGCATAATAATAGGTACAGAAAGCTCGTTGAAACCCGAAACTGATAGCAGTGAGATTTTGGGGAAAGTTTACGTGCGTATCGAAACCGTAGGCTAACGCCAAAAGAAGATAGTGTGTATGTTGCAGTAGAAAAGAAACTCCGATCAGCTGGACAGAGCCGGCCGCACTGGCCGAGCGGTTATAGGAGCTTCAGTCTGGAACCGAGCGACCGCTACGGTCGCAGGTTCGAATCCTGCCTCGACCCTTGATGTGTGTGATGTCCTTAGGTTAGTTAGGTTTAAGTAGTTCTAAGTTCTATGGGAGTGATGACCTCAGATGTTAAGTCCCATAGTGCTCAGAGCCAATTGAACCATTTTTGAGCTGGACAGAAACTGAGGCTGCATGCGAGATTGTCTGGGCAACACAGTGTATCAAGGGTGGGTATAAATTTACAACTGGATCTTTCTACTGACCTCAATACTCACTTTCAAAAATGGTTCAAATGGCTCTGAGCACTATGGGACTCAACTGCTGAGGTCATTAGTCCCCTAGAACTTAGAACTAGTTAAACCTAACTAACCTAAGGACACCACAAACATCCATGCCCGAGGCAGGATTCGAACCTGCGACCGTAGCGGTCTTGCGGTTCCAGACTGCAGCGCCTTTAACAGCACGGCCACTTCGGCCGGCTTACTCACTTTCAGATGTGATCGAAAACTACAGAGAAAATGTAAATTCATTCGTGCGTAATTTTTCCAACGATACTCTCATGTGATGGATACTCTAATTATTCAAAAATCAATTGGAAATATTACAGTTTTGTAAGTAGTGAGCGTGACAAGCCGTCCCATGAAACATTACTACATGCGTTCTCTGAGAATTATTTGGAAAGATAGTTCGAAAGTACTTTCGCTGCAGGAATATATCAAATCTAATAGAAATAAATAGAACTGACGTCTCTGAGGATGTCCACACTCAGTCTGGGGCTGATTAACAGGAGGCTGTTGTAGCAACAATATATGCAAAAGTATTAAGGGCAACTAAGGCATGCAGAGGGATTTGTACTGAATAAAGAAGCAGTATTCTCATATCTAAGTGAGGAAATCCAAACATTTGTCTGTAGAGAGGAGAATGTAAAGGAACTGTGGTTCGTTTTCAGAACAGTAGTTCACCTTGCACCTGCTAGTTATGTACCTAGTACAGCAGTTCACGTTGGAAAGGACCTCTGGAATACACACTGATGAGCCAAAACATTATAGCCACTTGCTTAATAGATTGTCTGTTGCTCTTTGGAACGGAATATACCACTGATCTTTGTATCAGGGATGACGAAAGTTTATCTGTAGGTTTGTGCAGGTACTTGGATGTGTCATTAAATGTCTTCGCACAAGTCATGTACTTCAATTTAATAACGAAGCGCTGATTTGCGTACGCAGCGATGGCGCCCAATAGTGACCCAGATGGGTTCCTCAGGACTTACGTCAGGTCGCCGAGGCATCAAGGTGAGTTCACTTTAAATATTATAGCACGGTTCTGGCTCCGAATCACGGACAATTATACTGTTGCAAGACGACATCGCCTTCGGGGAAGACATCAAGTATGAAGGGATGCAGAGGATTAGCAGCTATCAGCGGGTCTTCGATTGCTACCACAGGTCCAATACAAGCACAGGAGAATGTCTCCCATAGCATAATACTGCGTCCATGGCGAGCTGCACTTTTCGAGCCGTTGTTCACCCCGCTGACGGCGTTTGTAGAGATGGCCAGCGACCTAGTGTAGCGAAAACGTCGTTCACCCGAAGATCCGACACGTGCCCATTGATCGGCGGTCGAATCTCGGTGTTCCTGCGCCCACTGCAATAGTAACTGACGAAGTCGTCAGGTCAACATCTGAACATGTAGGGGTGGTCTGCTGCGAAGCTCCACGTTCAATAATGTACGATGAATAGCGTGCTCCGAAACATTTGTGCGTTACCAGCATTGTGCTGGAGGCACCGGTCACATTAGTCTGCAGGAAAGGCAGCAGAATGATCCTCTACCATCATATATCCTTCACATGTATTTCTTGTAGCACTCATTCAAGCCCAAACATCTTGAGGAACGTAGGGTGGACAAAAAAAATGGAAACACCAAATAAACGACATATTACCAAGCCTAATACAGTGGAAGAAACCCGTTAGCATTCAAAACATCTTCCAGTTGTCTCGAAATGGATAAATACCGCTCGTATGTGGTTTTCAATGGAATCTTATACCATAACTTCTGCAAAACAGCGACAAGTTGAGGTAGTGATGACGGAGGTGGATAGTGGTCACACGCTTTTCTCTCCAAAGTAGACCACAAAGACTCAAAAATATTGAGATTTGGTGACTACGGTGGCCACGGGAGACTCTACACCCGGCCGTTGTGGCCGAGTGGTTCTAGGTACTTCAGACTGGAACCACGCGACCGCTACGTTCGCAGGTTCGACTCCTGCCTCGGTCATGGATGTGTGTGATGTCCTTAGGTTAGTTGGGTTTAAGTAGTTATAAGGGACTGATGACCTCAGATGTTAAGTCCCATAGCGCTCAGAGCCATTTCAACCACTTTTGGAGACACGGCAGTTCATCCTCGTGTTCACAAAAGCGTCCAGTCGTGTTGGATAACACTATCATCTTTGGGGAACAAACAGTGTACATGGGATCGATCTGGCTCTGAGCACTATGGGACTGAACATCTGAGGTTATCAGTCCCCTAGAACTTAGAACTACTTAAACCTATCTAACCTAAGGACATCACACAACACCCAGTCATCACGAGGCAGAGAAAATCCCTGACCCCGCCGGGAATCGAACCCGGGAACCCGGGCGCGGGAAGCGATAACGCTACCGCACGACCACGAGCGGCGGACTGGGATCGATCTGATCAGCCAGAAAGATCGTATAATCCTTGACAGTAATGGCATATTGCGAGCCCAAGGAATATCACAATGTGGCTACACAAATCATCACCGAACTCGAGCCATTTTTCACGTTTGGGACATAATATAGGCGAGAGGTTGGAAACAAGACCCATCCTACCAAATGACTTTCTTCCATTGCTAAACAGTTCAGTTTTAATGGCTGCGGTGGCATTGATATCTCGTTCAGAATTACAACTCACCCTGCAGTTCCAAGCTTAAGGAGTATCTTCGTGTTATTTTGGTGTTAACAGGGTTTGTGAGTGCTACCTCCAGTTCTGGAGTGACTTTTGCTGTTGTCCTCTTATTTTTCCTCACAATCCTCTTCAGTGTCTGTCTGCCATGACCACTCAATATGCACTTTCGACAGGCGGATGATGTTCTTCTACATCTACATCTACACACATACTCCGCAATCCACCATACGGTGCGTGACGGAGGGTACCTCGTACCACAACTAGCATCTTCTCTCCCTGTTCCACTCCCAAACAGAACGAGGGAGAAACGACTGCCTATACGCCTCTGTACGAGCCCTAATCGCTCTTACCTTATCTTTGTGGTCTTTCCGCGAAATGTAAGTGGCGGCAGTAAAATTGTACTGCAGTCAGCCTCAAATGCTGGTTCTCTAAATTTCCTCAGTAGCGATTCTCGAAAAGAACGCCTCATTTCCTCTAGAGACTCCCACCCGAGTTCCTGAAGCATTTCCGTAACACTCGCGTGATGATCAAACCTACCAATAACAAATCTAGCAGCCCGCCTCTGAATTGCTTCTATGTCCTCCCTCAATCCGACCTGATAGGGATCCCAAACGCTCGAGCAGTACTCAAGAATAGGTCGTATTAGTGTTTTATAAGCGGTCTCCTTTACAGATGAACCACATCTCCCCAAAATTCTACCAATGAACCGAAGACGACTATCCGCCTTCCCCACAACTGCCATTACATGCTTGTCCCACTTCATATCGCTCTGCAATGTGTAAGGTGTCAGGCAAATCCAACACCTTCCATGAAAACCCTGACATGATAAGCAAATACTGTAGTATGTCACATAGCTCAGAATAAATCGTAACATTAAATTAACCAAAGTAATACGAGTAACAAGTGAGCAAATGGAATACCACAGACTAACACAAGAATGCCTAAATGCATGTCTTACCTTCCCACCGTGAGACAGACGCAGTTCCGAGGGGAGAAACGAGAACAGAAGCCGAGAGCAGAACCGTGTTGAGCTAGAAGGCCCTACGATAAGGGACGGACACCCACGTCGCCAGCTAACCGCCAGGACCACCACCCAGCCCATGTTAAAAGATAGAGCCCTCCATAAGAACAGTATAGATCTTACGATAACATTAAAAGGGCCACACCAGCTGCAAGTTTTAGCGTGAGACTTTTTCGCGTCTCTGTTACATTGCAAACTTTCAAAACATTGCCCCACCACGAAAAGTATAACGTTTCTCATTGGATAGACAGAATTTTTGTAGGCGGAGCTTAAGGTTAACATTGAGACCCTGACTGGTCAGATGAAAACACAGCCAGATAGTTTTTTTTTTTAAAACCAACTTCGGCAAATTGTAGTAAGGAGAAGTTAGGAGAGAGTTGCTTCCGAGTCGGCGAGGTGCGTGGAGCTGTGCCGACCGACGGCCCCTGACACTGCCTAACCAACGACAAGGTAATGAACGCACGTGATGCCGCGTAACAGTGCATAAAGCTTCACTCAGAACTGCAGAAGTCTCATCTGTTACACCCCCGTTTTGCGTAATACTAGTGTCGATCGTCAATTAAAGCTCATGGTATTCACAGTTGCTTCGTAAGTTAAAATCTGAAACGCGATGATTTTTCTGTTATATAATTATTGAGAAGCCATATCAGCCACTGTAATTTACGACAAGTTAGATAAGTAATTAAGGTTAATTAAGGGTCACTGTAGACCATTTTGATAGTTTTCTCTTTTGTGAAACTTAAATTAAACCTAGATTATAGATGTGATATGGCATAGGTCATCCTTCGATCCATTGTAGAACTTGGAAACCCATTCAGGGAATATTCGTTCACATTTTTGTTGAACGCAGTTGGTTTTTATCATCCTGTATTAAAACATTTCCTTTTATCAATTGTGCAATTTATATACAATGTTTTGTGAGTAGAATAAAATTTCCAATGGTAAACTTAACTACTTTTTCGACGTTATTTTACCGGCTAACTAAAAATAGGAAAGCCTTGAACCCCTTCCACTAAGTTTAGTTAGTATTAAGATTCTTTTACAGGGAGTGCAGTGGAGCTGACGCTGAAATCATTAAGCATTTGGTTATAGCATCGCTAGTCTCACTGGACTCTTCTGAACTCTACATGTCATGTGTGGTCTGGCGTCTCCTTACCAGCAACATGTCCCAGGTTCAAACTAGTCAATTCCCTAAAAAACACACTCAGAGCATCGTTGCGCGAAAGTGGTAGGCAGACACGACATAGAACAACAGACACCACGCAGAATGTTAGAAATGTTACGCCCAAATATTTAATCGACGTGACTGTGTCATGCGCTACACTACTAATGAAGTATTCAAACATTACGGGATTCTTTTTCCTATTCATCTGCATTAATTTAAATTTATCTACATTTAGAGTTAGCTACCATTCTTTACACCAATCATGAATCCTGTCCAAGTCATCTTGTATCCTCCTACAGTCTTCTCCTTTCTCTGCAAGCGGTATTCATCCTCGGTGTGGAGCTTCCTGAAACGCCGAACATTTCGGCTACCTTGCTTAGGAAGCACCCAATATACGAACACTAACAAATTGCCCACGTTCGAATTCAGACAGGTCCGACATAATACGTTCACAACTACACAGAACACTGTAGTGACCACGACTGACGCTAGGAACATATTGAGGAGATCGCATAGGTACCGTTCGTGGTCAAAGCGCAACCTGTAGGCTTGGCGAACATCTACATTTACGTTCAGAAGTATGCGTTTGTCACGTTCCTTCCATATTTTTGTCCAGTCTCTCTATCTCGAACAGAATTACCTCCTCTCTGCCAATCAGCATCAATGAAAACGTCACATGTATGGAACCCAACTTTCACTTTTTACCAAGACACCCTGAAAGCAGTGATGCAGATGAAGTACATCTCGATTTCCTAAGGTATTTGATTGAGAAGCATATTTGCGCTTATCGAAAGTACTACGGGAAGGGTTAACAAGCACAATTTTTAACTTAATTAAGAACTTCTTGGTTGGGAGGATGAAGCATAGTTGGAGAGTAATCAACAAATATAGATGTGGATTTATTTGTGCCCCAGGGAAGTGTGTTGGGAACCTTGCCATCCTTTTAGTGCAGACAATATTAACGGTATTCTAAGACGTTTCGCTTATGATTCAGTTATCCGTAATGAAGTATGGTCTGAAAGAATGCTACACAAATTTTTCATTTGGATCTTGATAAGATTCCTAAAAGTGGCTGAAAGATTGTCAATTTGCTTAAAATGTTCAGAAATGTAAAATTGTGCATTTACAGAACGAAAAAACGTAGTATCCTATGACTACAATATCAACGAGCCACAACTGGAGGCCGGCCGGTGTGGCCGAGCGGTTGTAAGCGCTTCAGTCTGGAACCGCGAGACCCATACGGTCGCAGGTTCGAATCCTGCTTCGGGCGTGGATGTGTGTGATGTCCTTAGGTTAGTTACGTTTAAGTAGTTCTAAGTTCTAGGGGACTGATGACCTCAGAAGTTAAGTCTCATAGTGCTCAGAGCCATTTGAACCACACCTGGAAACCGTCAAATCATACAAATATCTCTTTGTAACAACTTTTAGGTACATGAGTTGGAACGATCGCAAAGGTTCATTAGTACGGAAAGCAGATGGTAGCATTCGACTCATTGGTCGAATACTGGGAAAATTCCATCCCACAGTACTTCAAGTGTGTGGGACACGTACTTACTAGGATTAACGGGGGATACTGAACGTACAGTGAGGAGGGAAACACGAATGGTCACAGGTTTGTTTCACTCGTGATAGAGTGTCATGCAGCTGCTGAAATAACTCAGTTGGCAGACACTCCAACATGGACGCAAGCTACCCTGACAAAGCCTACTTATATAATTTTAACAACCAGTGTTGAAGTATGACTCTAGGAATATATTCCAGCCCAGTAGGTACCTCTGGGGTAGGGATCGTGAGGACAAGATTTGACTTATTACAGCACGCACAGAGGCATTAAAACAAGCCATTCTTCCAGTTTTCCATACTTGAATGAAACAGAAAGAAGCCCTGATAACTGGTATATATCAGCTAGGGTACCAGGAATGTAAACCAGTATATCTGGGGGTGACAAACAGGAATTTTAAGACTAGAGATAAAGAACATATAAGAAGTTGGAAATTTTAAAATAGCCATTCTACCTTCGCTGAACACCTGATAAAACATGAACATGAATCATCAAACATGGAATGCGACATGACAGTTACCAGAGTCAAAAATTACAAAAAGAAAGCTCCTGACATTGCAAGAAAACTTTCACATACAAGGAGCCATTGTAGTGGAAAAGAAGGTGCTCAACGACCAAATCCATATAAACAACAACTCCCTGATCATGCTAGCCACCAAAACAATAACGAACAGAAATGTAACCAGGATAAATAATTAATGAATCTCCTACCCCTCTTATCCTCCCCCCCCACCCCCCCCCCACCCCCCGCAGCCCCCCACGTATACACACACAGACATTTGAACTCATATTTAAAAAAAAAATTACACACTGAAAAATACACACACAAAACAAATGAAAAACATCAAACACAAGAGAAACAAAAAACAGACAAACACACAACAGTTGGCAACACTACACACCGAACACACACACATATGTTGATCATCCAATTAAAATGAAAGTGAAACATGTGATGTGACAAATGTGGATGAAACAACGCCAGAAATCGGCCAGCTGGAGTTTGAAGACTAATAAATACATCTCTAGGACCACACTCATGTGTTAACAGCGCTGGAAATCTTAAGAACACCGAACGATACATTCACAATACATAACTTGTGCTACAAAAGCTGCCTCTAACCTAAGAGGCAAGAGAAAAACACGACATAAAGTAATATAGCAGCTTATTATATCTATCACAGAACACGTTTATTGTATGTATAAAAAGAAACATGCATTTCAGAGCATTGATGATGCTTCCCAAATAAAAGAAGCGAAACGCGTATGGCAAGAAACAAACAGTCTTCATTTAGTTAGTTGCATAGACGGTACATACCTCCGCGAATTTAGAGAAACTAAGGGAAAGACGGAAAACATAAAAATGACTGAGTATGTGTGTTATAGAACATGGTCGCAACTCTCATACACGACTTTGTTGTATTTAAAATACATTGTGACGAGTTAGGCTGTGTATGAGGTAACGAAATTTTATTTCGCCAAGAGATTCATCATAACTAGCCAGATCAAGATCTAGTTTACAAATTCATTGCTTGTTTAATGAAATAACTGCTATTTACGCTAAATTGAAGTTTCGTAACAAATAATATAGTGCTCGGCGAATCAGGATCAGGTCTGAAAGTGAATGCGTGAAAACTGAAGTTAGATCCGCATATAAAGTTAAGAATTCCGTCGATCGTACCGCTAGTGATTTGCCATTCCGCTTGCAATCTGTTCTCTGTGCAGAGCAATTTGCTGATGATCTCGCTCTGGAATGTGATTTTGTCTGCTGCGAATTCACAGCACACATGGACGGAGAACAGACAGCCTTCTCATGCTAAATGCCAGTTTGAGTGCGACGACGCAAGTCTGCAGAAGGAGTCGTCAATCTAACCAGCGTTGAATTTTCGGTCAGGCAAAAGACGAAAAGAGATTTTGCAACACGATTTGGAAAGCGCACACACACAAAAAGAATAGTGCTCTTTGATGTCATTTCAGAGACAATGATCATCCGTTGCCCACTATCAATGAAGGTATGGACACATTTGCATGTTGAACCTAAGGGTAGGAACCTCCATATTCTCGACGATTTAGAAATTTACGTGTATCGCCTAACCGTTCCTGAGGTTGTCGTCAGTGAGCAAGTGACAAATAGAAGGCACTGGTTTTTCAATACTTTTAACGACTTGCTGGTTCATTACTCTTTCTCCAATCGTCCTTCCTTACTCTGTATTTATCAGTAAATAAAAATTATTATAAATTTTTGTGCATCTTTCCTTTCTATTAGAAACAAAATTACGTTTCTTACTATTGTTTAAGTTTCAATTAAAATATCCAACCAATTTTTCCGTCTTGGTTGGTAATTTATAGCATTTGTTGACATTGGTATGCTTTTTTAGTGGTGTATTTGCATCAGCTGCTATTGTTTTTTGAATGAGTATTATGCGTCAGCTGTTCAGCTTCGACACGATTTATTGACAGAAGTATGCAAAAAACTCCTAGAAGCCGGTCTTGGGGACGATCCGGAGAATGACAGGAACACGCGATGCAATGCTTATTCTGCAACTTATAAGATTGGTTAAAGGAAGACAAACTTATGTCTACGGAATTTTAAATTTAGTTCAAATGGCTCTGAACATTAACCTAAGGACATCACACACATCCATGCCCGAGGCAGGATTCGAACCTGCGACCGTAGCAGTCGCGCGATTCCAGACTGAAGCTCCTAGAACCAATCGGCCACCGCGGCCGGCTTTAAATATAATGAGAGATTTCGAAAATGTTGACTAAGACACACTCTCTGAAATTCCGATGGTAGCAGGAATTAAATACATGGAGCACAAGGTTATTTACAATTTGTACAGAAACCAGACTGCAGCCATAAGCGTCGAAAGACATGAAAGGTTAGTATAGTCGGAAATGGAGTGCGACTTGGTTTATAACTTGTTGTCAGTATTATTCAGCCTGGTCATTGAGCAAGCAGTGTTGTACGACATGGAGAAATTTGGAAGGGGAAATAAAGGTCAGAAAAAAAACTGTGGTATGGCGATAACATTCTAATTCTGATGGTGACGCCAATGGACGTGGAAGTGCAGTTAAACGGAATTTGTAGTCTCTTGTAAAGAGATAAAGGTGAATTTCTGGAAAAGTAAGAAAGTAACAATGTAGCCGAATTGAATCAGGTGACGCTGAGAAACTTGGAATAGGAAATGAGACACACGAAGTATTTACCCACTTTTTCTATATGGACAACAAAATAAGTGATAGACGCTGAAGTAGAGAGGATATACAACGTGTAAAAAATTACACTTTTTGTGACAAAAATGTCATATGTGCACCGTTCTTTTCCGCTAGGCGTGCATGAAGATTCTGACGCTAGTGCTGTTCAGATACGGTGCTCCAACAAACGTTTGATGGGTATTCTTTCAGAGACGTTGCTGACCTCTTATGGATATCTTTTTGCGGTGGGGGATGAAGTGTCTGTTGCACGAGGCAACAGACACCTCAAGAAGAGTAGTTTGCCCGTTTGGATGAAGCTGCTGCTTTTTTTGAGCGTGTTAGACCGTCATTACTGCGATGATGTAAGACTTCCATTAATGTAAACAGACGACATTTTCAGCAACATCTCTGGAGTAACATTCATCACACAGCAAACTGAACACGTCTTCCGAACATCAGCAACTTCAATACCTTCATGGATTTCTAACAGGGACACGGTGTAAATTTCTCGATTATTCTTCGGAAATTTTCAGTTGTTGCAGTTCTTCTTGCGTTTCTTTTATTCAATTGGTCTTTAATTTGCTTGCATTAACGATTTTGAAAGTTTTCTTTGTGAGTTTGTTTTCACCCTCCCTACGTAGAACTGTAGGCGTCCTAAGTCTATCTGTGATGTTGCCTCTGTATTCGTAGATTTACTTTACAGGTCGTCCGACCCAAGTCCCATCTCGGAGAAAAACGCGACAGATTTTTCTACGAATTGCTCTTTCATGTTTCTCTCTGTCATGAATTTTTGTCATAAATCTAACAATTGCGGTTTCTGCGGCATACACGACTTCTGGGAAAACAACCGTGTTGTAGTGCCGTAGTTTTGCATTAAGAGATATTGCTCTTTTGTTGTAGCGACTCCATGTCAGTTCCTACGTTGCAAAAATTTGGAAACACTTTGCGTTGGGGACTGTGTTCAGTTCTGTGGGTTGAATGGTTTCTCCTACGTACATAAAATGAGCGACCTGTAAGATATTTCCAATTTCTGTTTTCAGTGGAAGTTTTCTTGTTCATTTGTTGTCTATAAACTAAGGTTTTTCGTGGGAAATTTGATGTCTTGTTTTACAGGAGATTTCACGTAGTTTACCTAGTGCGAGTTTGGCTACATCTTTTTGTTTGTTAATGCAGCCAAGTCATTAGCAAAGACCAGGCATTTCACAGTGACCATTTTTACTTTCTCTTTTCCAATTTGGGAACCTCTGAGATGCTTTTCCCATTCTATAATTATTTTTTCTAGTACGATGTTGAATAAGACTGGTAAAAAGCTGTCTCCTTGTCGGACTCCTGTGTGAATTTCGAATGATTTTCAGAATTCCCCCATGAATTTCTGTTTTGTGGTGTTTCCTGATGAAGTGTCCTGGGTGACTGTCAACATAATCTTAAGCTTTTTTGAAATCCCGTATTCTGACCGAAGTGTTCTGGCACCGTGTGACGCATAGTATGCTTTTGATGTTCCCGATCTGTTCAGTACTGGATCTCCCTATCCTGAAACCCGCATGATACTAGCCAATGCGTCGGTCTGCTTGAGCTCAAGTCGGTTCAGCAAAGTTTTAGAGACGATTTTATACGTAACTGGAAATAGTGAGATCCCTCTGTAATTGTTCGGATCTGTTTTGTCTCCTTTCGTCTGGAGTGGTTATATCAAGGTGCTCTTCCATTATTCGGGGAGTTACCTGTTTTCCAGACTTCTGACATTATTTTGCGAATTTTTGGTGCTATGTTTTTGTGGTACAGTTTCCATAATTATACAATGATTTCACCTTCTCTAGGTGCTTTGTTGTTTTTTAATGGTTTGATTTTTGTGAAATGTAAACTTTCACGCCCGGAATTAATAAAATATTCCGGGCTATTATGCCGTAGTCGAAGGGATTTCACTTTGAAATCCGGCGTTTCGTCCCCATCTGAGGAGAACTTACACGGTGGATCGTAGGTTGGCTGAATGTCCGATTCACATCCTGACTCAGTAGCGAGCCAGGGTGCGAAGCGGACATTCAACAAAGCTACGATCTCCCTTGAAAATGTACTCTGCAGACAGGAACGAAACGCCGGGTTTTAAAGTAAAATCCCTTCGGCCACGGCATAATAGCGCTGAATATTTTATTAATTGTGATTCGATTGTTTTCACCATATCTTCACGTGAAGGTGAGAACGAAGCAGGGTTAGGGCTGGTTTTACAAATAGGAGTTGTTCATATGTTTCTTCGCAGATGGGGAGTGTACTAGAATATTTGGGTAGAATTTCACAGTTATTCTCTGTATTAGTTTCCAAGGATCCGTTACGTCATTGGGAGCACAGCCTAGGAGGCTGGTAACGAGCTATAATTTCTCTGAAGGTCTTTTGAAAATAGATGGTGTTATGCTTCGTAAAGTCTTCTTCTGTTTCAGTTAACCCAATATTATCGTATGTTCGTTTATCTTGTCGAATAATTTTACCTCTACGAACACTTGCCACTTCTCTGTTGTTTTATGACTATTGAAATCATTTCACGCTTTAATCCTATGTTCGACAGTTTGATCGCATGTGATGTTCCACCATCCCGTAACATATTATTGTCATATAATGAATGTGTTTTTTTATCCCGTTTAAAACAGTCCGAAATTTTGTATACATCGCTTTCCTTACATCCCCTATAATGCATTCTGGCTGTATAACGAAACCATTCGCGAAAAAGAGGAATTTGTTAACTCCGAGTGTAAGTTTAAGCGTTAGGAATTCTTTTCTGAAACCGTAGTGCAGCCTTACGGCTTGTGGACGATGAACAGTTTAGCCAGGCAGAGAAGAGAAGAGAAGCTTTTGAAATGCGGTGCTGCAGAAGAATGCTAAAGATTAGACCGGTAAATCACGTAACTAACGAGGAATTACAGAACAGAACTGGAGACTAAAGAAATTTATGGCACAACCTTGCTACGAAAAGCGAGCGGTTGATAGTAAACTTCCTGAAGCGTAGAGGAATCGTCAATTTGATAACTGAGGAAAGTGTGTGGGGTTGAAAATTCTAGAAGGAAACTAAAAGACGAATAGAGTAAGCAAGGTCGAATGTATGCAGTTGTTCCGGGATGAATATCTTTTCACAGGACCGACTAACGTAGAGATGGATCAAAATAGTCTTTGGACCGAAGACAACAACAACAACCAGAACAAGGAGGTAAACACTTATCAGACTAATAAAAAAATGAGAAGTGTTTCTACCTCTGACACTAAAATCGCTTGGAACGTATGCTGGAAAACTCGACGATATTTTCCCAAACCTCGAGGGTATCAATCCTGTCGATGGATTATGCAGCGCAGTAATGCAATACCGAAGTTCTTACAATTTGGATTGTACACGGTAGAGGCCTCATTACATCGTGCTTGTGATTCCAGCTAACGCAGCTGAAACGTCGGACGAGCTAACTATCCATAAGCCACGCCTGCGTTAGGTCATAGGGAACTATCCCCTGACAACTAGGCTGTAGCTGTACAAGACGAAAAACTATCTTATTTGCTGCCAACCAGTTAGAATGATGCACCATATCTGGTGATCTTATTTTCTGCCAACCAGTTAGAATGATGCACCATATCTGGTGTTCATTTGAGATTCGCCGCTGTAATTACCGCTAACAGTACCGCTTGTGATCCTGTAGAGGTGATGCTTTCAACATGATAGCGCCTTTCATGCGATTCTTACCCCTCTGGCAGGCACAGCACCTGCTGTTTCCAACAAGGACAGTTATGCCAGGAACGTGCTCACTTAACGGAAAATGTATACTGTGAGAAGCAGATTAATTGGGCTAAGGCATCTGAACTCTACCCAGTGTGGCATGAAGAGGAGCATTGATTGGCCGCTATCCTTTACGCTTGCGACACATCCTTTAGGACCAGAGGAATTTGAATTATGAGTGTGTTCCACCTACCTGTCAAAATTAGGGCGCTACTCACCACTTTCAAGCATGATTTGGGATTTAGGAGGCACTGTATATACCACATTTCGTGCCAGTGTCAGAAGACTTACATAGGCCGTTCGATTCGCACAGTTCAGGATAGGCAAACGAAACATCGCTTCCATGAAGAAACAGCAGCCTGAAAAACCGGCGGCACCGCAACATGCAGGTGTCCATAAATTACCTTTATAATCTAAGACTTTAATAACTTCTACTTTCGAAATCCTGTCTTCCTGAGTTGCGTGTAATATTCGGTTGTTGTTGTTATCTTCAGTCCAGAGACTAGTTTTATGCAGCTCTCCATGCTACTCTATCCTGTGCAAGCTTCTTCATCTCCCAGTACCTACTGCGGCCTACATCCTTCTGAATCTGCTTAGTGTATTCCTCTCTTGGTCTCCCTCCACGATTTTTACCCTCCACGCTGCCCTCCAATGCTAAATTTGTGGTCCCTTGATGCCTCAGAACATGTCCTACCAACCGGTCCCTTCTTCTTGTCAAGTTGTGCAACAAACTCCTCTTCTCCCCAATTCAATTCAACACCTCCTCATTAGTTATGTGATCTACCCATCTAATCTCCAGCATTCTTCTGTAGCACCACATTTCGAAAGCTTCTATTCTCTTCTTGTCCAAACTATTTATCGTCCATGTTTCACTTCCATACATGGCTAAACTCCATACAAATACTTTCAGAAACGACTTCCTGACACTTAAATCTATACTCGATGTTAACAAATTTCTCTTCTTCAGAAACGCTTTCGTTGCCATTGCCAGTCTACATTTTATATCCTCTCTACTTCGACCATCATCAGTTATTTTGCTCCCCAAACAGCAAAACTCCTTTACCACTTTAAGTGTCTCATTTCCTAATCTAATTCCATCAGCATCACCCGACTTAATTCGACTACATTCCATTATCCAGGTTTTGCTTTTGTTGATGTTCATCTTATATCCTCCTTTCAAGACACTGTCCATTCCGTTCAACTGCTCTTCCAAGTCCTTTGCTGTCTCTGACAGAATTACAATGTCATCGGCGAACCTCAACGTTTTTATTTCTTCTCCATGGACTTTAATACCTACTCCGAATTTTTCTTTTGTTTTTTTTCACTGCTTGCTCAATATACAGATTGAATAACATCGGGGACAGGCTACAACCCTGTCTCACTCCCTTCCGAACCGCTGCTTCCCTTTCATACCCCTCGACTCTTATAACTGCCATCTGGTTTCTGTACAAATTGTAAACAGCCTTTCGCTCCCTGTATTTTACCCCTGCCACCTTTAGAATTTGAAAGAGAGTATTCCAGTCAACATTGTCAAAAGCTTTCTCTAAGTCTACAAATGCTGGAAACGTAGGTTTGCCTTTCCTTAATCTATTTTCTAAGATACGTCGTTGGGTCAGTATTGCCTCACGTGTTCCAACATTTCTGCGGAAACCAAACTGATCTTCGACGAGGTTGGTTTCTACCAGTTTTTCCATTCGTCTGTAAAGAATTTGCGTTAGTATTTTGCAGCTGTGACTTATTAAACTGATAGTTCGGTACTTTTCACATCTGTCAACACCTGCTTTCTTTGGGATTGGAATTATTATATTCTTCTTGAAGTCTGAGGGTATTTCGCCTGTCTCATATATCTTTCTCACCAGATGGTAGAGTTTTGTCAGGACTGGCTCTCCCAAGGCCGTCAGTAGTTCCAATGGAATGTTGTCTACTCCCGCGGCCTTGTTTCGACTCAGGTCTTTCAGTGCTCTGTGAAACTCTTCACGCAGTATCATATCTCCCACTTGATCTTCATCTACATCCTCTTCCATTTCCATAATATTGTCCTCAAGTACATCGCCCTTGTATAGACCCCTCTATATACTCCTTCCACCTTTCTGCTTTCCCTTCTTTGCTTAGAACTGGGTTTCCATCTGAGCTCTTGATATTCATGCAAGTGGTTCTCTTTTCTCCAAAGGTCTCTCTAATTTTCCTGTAGGCAGTATCTCTCTTACCCCTAGTGACATAAGCCTCTACAACCTTACATTTGTCCTCCAACCATCCCTGCTTAGCCATTTTGCACTTCCTGTCGATCTCATTTTTGAGACGTTTGTATTCCTTTTTGCCTGCTTCATTTACTGCATTTTTATATTTTCTCCTTTCACCAATTATATTCAATATTTCTTCTGTTACCCAAGGAGTTCTACTAGCCCCTGTCTTTTTACATACTTGATCCTCTGCTCCCTTCACTACTTCATCCCTCAAAGCTACCCTTTCTTCTTCTACGGTATTTCTTTCCCCCATTCCTGTCAATTGTTCCCTTATGCTCTCCCTGAAACTCTGTATAGCCGCTGGTTTAGACAGTTTATCCAGGTCCCATCTCCTTAAATTCCCACCTTTTTTCAGTTTCTTCAGTTTTAATCTACAGTTCATAACCAATAGATTGTGGTCAGAGTCAACATCTGCCCCTGGAAATATCTTACAATTTAAAACCTGGTTCCTAAATCTGTGTCTTACCATTATATAATCTATCTGATACCAGACTAAGAACAGCCGACCAATTGCAAAGGATAAAGTAATCTTTACCTAGGTTTCAATAGATATATCTATCTTCTTCAGAAGACGGCAGTATTATAATAACATGAAGTGATATGTCATCGTTTAGGCAAACATCTGCATAGTTACATTAATCATGTAAAATATAGCCCTGAAAACAGGGTTTGTCAAACAAATAAAATAGGTACATAGAAGTTGCAGAGCGCCTAAGCTTAGGCGCTTAGGCGCTCTGCAACTTCTATGTACCTATTTTATTTGTTTGACAAACCCTGTTTTCAGGGCTATATTTTACATGATTAATGTAACTATGCAGATGTTTGCCTAAACGATGACATATCACTTCATGTTATTATAATACTGCCGTCTTCTGAAGAAGATAGATTTATATCTATTGAAACCTAGGTAAAGATTACTTTATCCTTTGCAACTGGTCGGCTGTTCTTAGTCTGATTTACGTGGAACCGTTGCTGTAGCGCAACTATGTTTAAAGTACCTATCTGATACCTTCTAGTGTCTCCAGGTTTCTTCCATGTATACAACCTTCTTTTATGGTTCTTGAACCAAATGTTAGCTATGATTAAGTTATGCTCTGTGCAAAATTCTACCAGACGGCATCCTCTTTCATTTCTCTCCCCCAATCCATATTCACCCACTATGTTTCCTTCTCTCCCTTTTCCTACTCTCGAATTCCGGTCGCCCATGATTATTAAATTTTCGTCTCCCTTCACTACATGAATAATTTCTTTTATCTCATCATACATTTCATCAATTTCTTCATCATTTGCAGAGCTAGTTGGCATATAAACTTGTACTACTGTAGTAGGCATGGGCTTCGTGTCTATCTTGGCCACAATAATGCGTTCACTATGCTGTTGGTAGTAGCTTACCCGCACTCCTATTTTTTTATTCATTATTAAACCTACTCCTGCATTACCCCTATTTGATTTTGTATTTATAACCCTGTATTCACCTGACCAGAAGTCTTGTTCCTCCTGCCACCGAACTTCACTAATTCCCACTATATCTAACTTTAACTTATCCATTTCCCTTTTTAAATTTTCTAACCTACCTGCCCGATTAAGGGATCTGACATTCCACGCTCCGATCCGTAAAACGCCAGTTTTCTTTCTCCTGATAACGACGTCCTCTCGAGTAGTCCCCGCCCGGAGATCCGAATGGGGGACTATTTTACCTCCGGAATATTTTACCCGTGAGGACACCATCATTATTTAACCATACAGTAAAGCTGGATGCCCTCGGGAAAAATTACGGCTGTAGTTTCCCCTTGCTTTCAGCCGTTCGCAGTACCAGCACAGCAAGGCCGTTTTGGTTAGTGTTGCAAGGCCAGATCAGTCAATCATCGAGACTGTTGCTCCTGCGACTACTGAAAAGGCTGCTGCCCCTCTTCAGGACCCACACGTTTGTCTGGCCTCTCAACAGATACCCCTCCATTGTGGTTTCACCTATGGTACGGCCGTCTGTATCGCTGACGCACGCAAGCTGCCCCACCAACGGCAAGGTCCATGGTTCATGGGGGTAGAATATTCGGTATATTGATAATTTTTAGTTTCGGACCGTTGAAGTACAACTGAATGAAACACAGTTTTCGTGCGTTTCGCCTTTATTCTCTGCAATTCATCTTCAGTGACCTGGAATATGTACATATTTTTACTAGTTAGTTTACATTTTGGAGCAATATACCTGTAGGTTATAATCAGTTCTGGTAGTTAGTTTTTTTCTATGACCTAGTAATATTTCAAATTCTACTTACAGCTCGGGAAGACGTTTATCTACATGTTACGATTCTGTTCCTTTTTGGTGCTGTTCCTCTTCTTATAATTGCCACTTGTCGTTTTTGTTATCCACATTTCACACCACTAGAAACTGAACACTTGTGTTAATGCAGTGTTTTTGTTTGTGTTGTTGACTGTCGAATGTTATTACCGAAGATCGAACGTTGTTTCCGATCTTCGAGTGTAATTTTTGAGAGATCTGTGATCTGTTTGTGTACACACTGTGCATGTGTGGTAAGTGTACGTCTGTGTGCGTGTGAGAGTGTGTGCGTGTGAGAGCGTGTGCGTGTGAGAGCGTGTGCGTGTGAGAGCGTGTGCGTGTGAGAGCGTGTGCGTGTGACAGTGTGTGCGTGTGAGAGTGTGTGCGTGTGAGAGTGTGTGCGTGTGAGAGTGTGTGCGTGGCCAGAAGGCGAAAGAAGGGACGGGGGAGAGAGAGAAGAAGAGAGGGAGGGACAGACAGAGAGAGATGTGCGCAAGAGAGATCATTTTTTATCTTATCATTTCTTTTGTTAAGTGTAGTAGCGAGTCTGTCCTGATGTGTGTTTGCTCATTTATCAAGTTTGTTTTCAGCGATGGCTCTCTGAGTGCAGAAGTTTCTTGCATTTGTATCAGGTGTTTGTCACTGTTGTTTATTCTCATTTCTTGTTCCACATTTGTGAGGTGTGGTCATGGTGTATTAAATTTTCTGCAAATGTGGAATGGTTTGTTTCATATTTTCAGTACCGCATATGCTCTTTGTACCATATTTTAAAATTCCTGCATGTCATGCCACTGCGAACTGCATCACAACTTTGACATTCAAGTTTATACATTCCTCATCCCTGGAATTTATCCCTCTTCACAGCTGGTTGACTTAAGTGTGATTGGGGGGGGGGGCAGGGTGAGGGGTTTGCACAGTCTTACAGGCTATTTGGAAGGCCAGTACCTTTAGTATGTTTGCCACTCTGTGTGTTAATTTGTAAGTCTAAGTCATAGTGTACCATCTGCTTCTTTTCTGGGTGATTTTGTCATTGTGTATGTTTGTTAAGTTTGTTTGTGAGTTGCAGCTTGTGAGTTATTTTGTATTCTGGAATTTTTGTATTTTGTTTGTATTTGTTTTTTCACTTTTTGACTGAGTCTGTGTACTACATGTGTGTGACATCCATTGTTCCTAGCTATTTGTATGATTCTTCTCATTTCCTCTTCATAGTTTCTCTTGTTGAGTGGGATCCTGCTTAATCTACATAATACACGTCTCAGCGCTAGAAGTTTCTGGTTGTGGGGGTGATTACATGTGGAATGTACATTATTATTGTGTGTGTGGCTGTTGGTTTTATAAATGTTAAATGTACGTTTTCTTTTATTATTGTTATGTCAAGAAAATTTACATTATTTTCTTTTACTTTTTCAGGTGTGAATTTTAGTTCTGATGTTCTTTGTTGATTTCCGAGTGGAGTTCATCTATTTTCTCATTTAGCTCCTCTACCAATCAAATAATGTTCTCCACATATCTGTACCAATGTACGATTTTAAATCTTTCAATAGTCGTTATCTTTTCAAATATCTAATTTTCTGAATGACTGATAAAAATATTTGCTAGTGTTCCTGATATTGGGGACCCCATGGGCAGTCAATAACTTTGTAGGTAACATTCATTCTAGAACCGAAATTTGTTTTATGTGGTTGTCAGTCTCAGCATATTTGTTATTTCCGTTATTGGTTGCGTTATGAGGTTTCTGTGGGCTGTGAGATTTTATTCTATAATTTTTATTGTTTCTGTGATTGGGATGAATTATACATGTTTTCCATGTCGAATGAAATCAGTGATGTTGTGGGTGGTACCTGTATTTTCTGGATGTGTTCAATTAGGTTTCCTGTGTTTGTCACTGTTCTGTTGTTTTCTGTTTTACATTGTTTTGTAATTAACTTCTGGAGACGTTTAGCTATGTGGTATGGTTGCGCTTTCCTAAGTTAATAACTACTCTCAGCGGCGTATCATTTTTACATATCTTTGGTTGGCTACAAAGTGTTGGTACTTGTGGGTTTTTCTGTGTTATGTAGTGTTTCTGTTTGTCTAAGAGCGTGTGTTCAATGGTTTTCAGTGTTCATTTCAGGTTTGCCTGGAATCGTGTAGTTTGATCTGACTTCATTTTTTGTATGGTGCTGTTATTAATATAATCCTTGGTTTTTGTGATGTATTGCTCTTTGTCCATAAGTGCTATTACATTTCCTTGTCTGCTCTTTTTATTACTATGCTATTGTTTATTAATTTTTGTTTCAGAAACTATGAAAAAGAAAAGGGTACAATCATACAAATAGCTGGGAACAATGGGTATGACTCACATGTAGTACACAGACTCAGTCGGAAAATAAAAACACAAATACAAAACAAACACAACACTTCCAGAATACAAGAAACTCAAAGGCTGCGAACTCACAAACATACTCGACAAACATACACAATGACAACATCACACACAAAAGAAGCAGATGGTACACTATGATTTACACACATAAATTAAGACACAGAGAGGCAAACATGCTAAAGAGGAAGGTCTTCCAAATAGCATATAAGACTTTGCAAACCCCCTCCCAACCACACTTAAGCCAACCTACTATCAAGAGGGATAAATTCCAGCGATCAGGAATATATAAACTTGAATGTCAAAGTTATGATGCAGTATCCATAGGTATGATATGCAGGAATTTTAAAACACCGTACAAAGAAAATATCAGGTTCTGGAAGTATGAAACAAACGATTTCACATTTGCAGTATATTTAAAACTTTATGGCCACCATCCCACAAACATGGAAGAAGAAATGACAAGGACTTGATACAAATGCAATTAAACTTTAACACTCAGAAAGCCATCGCTGAAAACAAACGTGATAAATGAACAAACACACATCAGGACAGATTGACTACTACACTTAATAAAAGGAACGATAAGATAAAAATCATCCGTCTTGCACATGCAGCCAGAAAACACTCACTCACTCACTCTCTCTCTCTCTCTCTCTCTCTCTCTCTCTCTCTCTCCCCTCCCCTCCTCCCCTTCGCCTTCGGGTCACACACACTCACAAACACACACACACACACACACACACACACACACACACACACACAAAACAATTATTAGTAATTAAAAAACTCAATAAAACAAATACTATTTCACACAGAAAAAAGACACACACATACAGTCATGCACACAAAAACAGTCATGCATACACAAACAGATCACAGATATCTCAAAAATTACACTAGATAGTTGGCAATAACATTTGATCTTTGGTAATAACGGGCATGAATGTGTGTGATGTCCTTAGGTTAGTTAGGTCTAAGTAGTTCTAAGTTCTAGGAGACTGATGATCTCAGCAGTTAAGTCCCATAGTTCTCAGAGCCAGTTGAACCATTTTTTGGTAATAACAGTCGACAGTCGGCAACACAAGCATAAATATTGCTTCAAAATAAGTATTCAGTTCCTAGTGCTGTGAAATGTCGATAACAAAAACCCCAAGTGACAATTATAAGAAGAGGAACAGCACCAAAAATGGAACATAATCATAACATATAGAAAAATGTCCACACGCTGTAAGTAGAATTTAAAATATTACTAAGCCATAGCAAAAAACCAACCATCAGAACTGTTTATAACCTATACTTACATTGCCCCAAAATGTAAACTAACTAGTAAAAATATGTACATATACCAGGCCGCTGAAGATGCCTTGCAGAGTATAAAGGTGAAACGCATTTGGCACGAAAATTATGTTTCATTCAGATGTAGCTAGACGGTCCAAAAGCAGAAAGTATGAATATATTGTAATAAAACTTTAATAACTTAAAAACTATACTTGATATTAAGAAACGTGTTTCAACATGTAATAAGAAAACTCGTAAAGATTTTTTTACATTCTAGGTGACGCAATTTTGACGCACAGTTGAACTTGAAAACTTGATGCAATGTGGAATCCACAGGAGAAAGCTGAATGAGTGGGCTGGTTCATACAGATGATGTCGACACTCAAGCGCAATGCAATTTTCGAATACAGCATGGAAGGCATACGTCATTTATGGAAACAGGTAGTGTACTCCATAAAGAGGTGACGGGCCGCCCATCTCTTTCCGACCCCATTGCGGACAAGGTACGGCAGGCGTTGGTAAGGAGTCCGACTAAATCGGCGACGGAGAGTTGAGAACGAGACGATCATCAGTGCAAAACGTCTTGCATAGGATATTATGGCTTCCTCCCTGCAAGGTGCAGGTACTCCAGGCATTAAAATCTACGGACAAATCACATCACGAATAGTTTAAAGTAGATATACTAGGCCAGACTTACACAAAAAATGACTTTTTGGAAATATTTGATTCTCTGATGGAGGAACGTTTCGCGTATTCAGTAAAGTCAGTCATCATAACGTTCGTGTAAAGGGCTCACAGAATCCTCATGTTACACGTGAAATGGAAAGGGGGAGTCCCGAGGTCAGAGTTTGGTGTGGGATGATGCACGATTGCATTACTCATCCATTCTTTTTCACCTAGTCTGCCACCAACGGTGGTGTTTACGTGAACTTGTTGTAAGAGTTCGCTTTGCCACAACTGGAACACCTGTAACCTGACGTTAGATTTCAGCTAAGCGTCCGTCAATTTCTGGATGAAAAGTTTCCGTGTAGGTGGAGTGGATGAGATAGTCCAATTCAATGGCCGCCACGATACCCTGACCTCACATCACTAGCCTTCTTCGTGTGGTGTTTTGTAAAGAATCTGGTGTACCGAACGAAGATTAGAGACCTACAGGATTCGAAGGTACGCTTTCGCAATGCGTTTGAACATGTCAGCGTGGAGATCTTGAAACGTACGTGGAGAGAAACGGATATCTGACTAGACATTATCCGTGGCACTAAGGATGCACATATAGATGTGTATGAATGCGGAAATAAAACTTTATGAGCCATCTTATCACTTGTTCAAAACCATTTGTTAATATCTAGTATTTTTTAAAGGTATTAAAGGCTTAAATTGTAAAGATCATTTATGGACACGCTGTAGTTTCAAGGGGGGACACAGGCCGAAATTAAATGAAACTCTGGTAGTTGCCAGTACGTCCAGTTTCTGAAACAGTATTAACTGAAATAAGGCTGATAGACAATGTGATTAATTAAAACAAGGAGTTCCCTCTTAGCAGTACGTGTATCCCTGGTCTATCTCGCATCAAAACACGATGTTCTTTCGTGCGGTCGACCCGATTGTTTGAAGCTTTTTTTTAGTGCTCTTTGTTGTTGACACCTGCGTTGTTGTGGTGCCACCAGTTCAGTGTTTGGGACAGAACCCGTTGTGGGCGGTGCACGCACCGTTACAGCGATGGACCGTATGTAGGACGACGATTTGCATCCTTGACATGAGTTTGCAGCGGGACTGAACACCAGCAGGAGCATGTATCCTGGAACTGGTGGACAAGAGAATCATCTACAAGGGTAAGTCAATTATTATCCGCAACGTAGTTATAAAATTTTATTGTAATAAAATAGGAAACTTACAAGAACATCATTTCTCGACGTAACCTCCTTGTGTTCCAACGCACTTTGTCCAGATTTGTACAAGCTTCCTGATGCCTCGTAAGAGAAGATTCTCTGTTGAGCTGCGAGACAGGAATGCACCACTTCTTTCACTGCTTCGTCCGAGGTAAATAGACGGCCCCTAAATGCCAGTTTGAGTGTACCAAACAAGTGAGTCAGAAGAGGCAAGATCGGGACTGCATGGAGTATCATCCAGTACTTCAAATTTAAGTTTCTGGAGCGTTTCAGCAGTGTGGGCAGCAGTACACGGACGGGCATTGTCGTGCAACAATGCAACACCTTTTGACAGCAATCCTCGGCGTTTCCTTCGAATTGCAGGCTTTAGCCTAGCAGTAATCATTTCACTGTAACGTTCATTGTTTATTGTTGTGCCCCTTTCCCCAAAATGTTCCTGTACTGGACACTGTGCGTCCCAAAAAACCGTAAGCAACAATTTTCCTTGAACTTTTTCTTGCACGGCGAATTTGGTTGTTTCCATTCCATACTCTGCCATTTACCCTCAGGCTCGTAATGATGGATCCATGTTTCCTCACCAATAATGACCCTGTCTAAGAAGTTGTCCCCTTCGTTACCATAGCGATCCAAAGGTTTTTGGAGATGTCCAAGCGCGTTTGGTTATGCAACTGTGTGAGTTGTTTTGGGACCCATCTTGCACAAACTTAATGAAACCCGAATCTGTTGTGGATGATTTCGTAGGCAAAACTGAGACTAATTTTCAGACAATGTGCCACTTCGTCAATATTTATTCGTCTGGCTAAGACAATCATTTCACGTGAACGCTCAATGGTTTCTTCATTTGTGGCGGTAAACGGTCGTCCAGTTCCTTTATCGCGACTTACACTTGTGCGACCACTTCGGAATTTTTCAATCCATTCGTAGACATTCCATTGTGGCGAAACACTGTTCCCGTACTGTACCGAAAGTCTTCGATGAATTTCGGATCCTGATACGCCTTCCGACCACAAAAAACGGATCGCTGAACGTTGCTCTTCTTTGGTGCAAATAAACAGCGGAGCAGCCATAATTAACAGCATGGCAGAGATAACGAAACTAACGTAGCAGTTTGAAAATTGAAAAGACATCAACAAATAAACAATGCATGAGTCATCAACGTAAAAAAAATGGTTCAAATGGCTCTGAGCACTATGGGACTTAACTTCTAAGGTCATTAGTCCCCTAGAACTTAGAACTACTTAAACCTAACTAACCTAAGGACATCACACACATCCATGCCCGAGGCAGGATTCGAACCTGCGACCGTAGCGGCCGCGCGGTTCCAGACTGTAGCGCCTTTAACCGCTTGGCCACTCCGGCCGGCATCAACGTAAAACAACAGTAGTACCAAAATAAACAAAAATATAACTAAATTGTGGATAATAATTGACTTACCTTCGTAAACATCGAACCGTGTTGATTCTAGAAAATTCAAATGGCTCTAAGCACTATAGGACTCAACATCTGAGGTCATCAGTGCCCTAGACTTAGAACTACTTAAACCTAACTAACCTAAGGACATCACACACATCCATGCCCGAGGCAGGATTCGAACCTGCGACCTAGCAGCAGCGCGGTTCCGGACTGAAGCCCCTAGAACCGCTCAGCCACAGCGGCCGGCGTTGATTCTAGAATCGGTTAGCTATTCCGAGTAAACTACCAATATAAGGTTATCATTTATAGTTCGTAAGATTGAAAAAATGGAGAGAAGAAAATGAATGAGGAGACAATCACTTGCTTCAATTTTTTAAATGCGCTGACATGTTGAGTACGCTGATTAGGAATAAGTGTGTTGTTCTTATTAATCTTACTCGTCGTCAGTCTTCTAGCTATTTGATGCACACAACCACGATTTCCTCTCTTATACCAGTCACTTCACCTCCAAGTAGTATTCACCAACGACATCCTCTATTATTTTTTGTGTACATCCCAACCTTCGTATTTCTCTGTAATTTTTATCCTCTGAAGCTCCTCCTAGTTTCACCCAAGTTATCTTAATACACGTTCTATCACCCTGTCACTTGTCAGCATTGCAAATAAATAGAAACTATGAAAATAGTGCTGTAAAGGGAAAGGACCCACTACCGGTACGCTCGCATTACAGTATTGCTGCTCTGCTTCGGGTGGAATAGCGTCGGTAACACTGTGACAGGCTCGACTCTTCCATATCCCCGCATCAGTATGCTTGTCACGTTCTCTGTCTTTTACTGTGACATTTCTCTTATTCAGTCGTGTCTGAGGTTCTTTAATGGAATGGACGGGGTGGGGTGCATCACAGATCAGAGGGAGAGAGATTTTACAGTTTAAACTTTGTTAGGGACGGATGGGCGAACTTGTGACAGGGCGCTCAGTGCGGAGGCTCGCGTGCCTTTGACAGGGACACCCCCACCCTTTATCTGGAGTGTCGGAGGAGCTCAAAGGTGCGTTCCTAAGAGGCTCTTTTCTGGCATGCTAATGGGATGATGTGCCGCTGCGCGAACAAGATCGCGTCGGCAGATTGAGATCGATGGCGAGGCCGGAGACAGGCGGAGAGTGGTTTCAGCGGCTGCGGACAAACAAGGTCCGCCCAGTAATTTCCGGAGCCTCTGTGTGTCAGCCACTACAGGCTGAAGGCGGCATCGTAGACAGCACGCTACTTTTACTGTGTGCTGACAGCGTCAGTACACCGACTAAAGGGTGGAAGGAAGGGAGACTACAGTTTAATGCTCCGTCGACATCTGGGTCAGAGGAGATGGAGTGATGGCTCTGTTCGTTGAGGGAGATCGTCCATGCCCTTGTTGTCACCAGACTGACGCCGTGTTCCTCGGCTGTCATATAACAACGCATTACCGCATTGTAGTTAAGTGAACACAACATGAGATTACCTAGCGTTGAACCAGTCTGATGGTTCAAATGGCTCTGAGCACTATGCGACTCAACTGCTGAGGTCATCAGTCGCCTAGAACTTAGAACTAATTAAACCTAACTAACCTAAGGACAGCACACAACACCCAGCCATCACGAGGCAGAGAAAATCCCTGACCCCGCCGGGAATCGAACCCGGGAACCCGGGCGTGGGAAGCGAGAACGCTACCGCACAACTACGAGATGCGGGCCAAACCAGTCTGATTTCCCAGTACTTACCAGCAGATGCTGTTCAATTTCTTGTTCTTAATGGGATGAAAGCGACAGATATAAATTTGCGTCACTGGTCTAGCAAAATGCAAAAAGACTGCTGGGATCGATGGTTGGTGCAGGGACTGGCAACTGAATCTGAACGTCAAAGAATATGTCGTACTGCGCAAAATTAGGCGAAGAGATATGTTATTCCAAATTGTTAAGGCTTTCAGAGAAGCTGTAGAAATACAAATGCACGCGAACAGTTTCAACAAGAAAGAGGAAAGCCTTAAGGTAAACGGATACTGGCTTCCCGTACTGCAGCGAACGACCGTCGCAGGTAGCAAGAGGAGAACCGCACTGGAAATGACCGCGGAGAAGCCCTCGGACGTTGGCGCGCCAGGTACATGTAGTCTGCGGCCGCGAGCTCGGCTCCAATTCACCACCGGCAATGGAGGGTGAAGCTTTGACAATGCCAGCCACTCGTGCTGGCGAAACGTCAGAAAAATCATTAGATGAACGTCGGCCGAAGAACCCGAAACAGAAGATCTGTTATTGTTCGATTGTGCCACTGGTTAAAAGTCGCTTGAAACAGAAATAACAGTAAAAATAACTAATAGTAACCGAATGAAGTGGCATAAATTGGAACGACCACATAAAACAAAGAGCAGGGAAATCAAATGCCAGGTTGAGACTCATTCGAAGAATTTGCAGGAAATGTAATTCAGCCATGAAGCCTGTCACTTGTGAAAGACTCGTTTGACCCAGTCTTGAGTATTGTTAATTTGCCCGGGACCTATACCGGGCTGCGTTAACAGATAAGATAGAGAAGAGTGTGTGTGTGGTTTGGGGATCTAATGGGTGCGCAGCGATGAGGTTATCAGCGCCCTAACAATGATTAAAATAAACGAATGTGGATAAGAACGAAAACTGTCGTACACGCACGCACACTAAATGACCACACAATTACTCTATCGCACAGGCACTCCCACATGGACTAAAATCAATGAGGAGGCAAGATAGCTAATCAAGAAATTAAAACAGAGGGAAAACAGAACACAGAAGAGTTAAAAGAACAGCACCGGGAACTGTGAGTGGCTGACCACTTACAAAACACTTGGGTGAGCCAGCCACCCTGTTGACACATTAAAAACATCTCCCCAAAATCTTGTTAAAAACGTGGCACAATTAAGAACGGCACGCTTCGTCACGGAATCATCTGGTAGACGCAAGCGTGTTACGGAGTAGTTTATCTAACTCCAGTGACAGTTGCTACGAGACAGGCGTCGTGTATTACGGAGAGGTTTCGTACTGAATGTCCGAAAACGTGCGTTCCGAGAAGAACGTATTACTTTCTTAGACTCGCAAAATGACCAGGACGACAAAAATCAGAGACTACAGGGTACTGATGTTTATGACAACCGCCTTTCTCACATACCAATCGCAAATGAGGTAAAACATGGATAGCAGAGTATAGATGTACATTTTATAAACTTCCCGATTCCATTTCTGTACCGCCTTGTGAGGATACGATGATCGCATATTTCTTTTATATACACTGAATTGACGAAAGTCATGGAGTAACGATATGCACATACACAGATGGAGGTGGTATCGCATACACAGTCACTTGTATTCAGGTGATTCATGTGAAGAGGTATCCTAATAATCTGTCACCCTGTTGCTCCATGAACTGTTGTATTTACTTTACTTTTAGGTATATAAAGCAGTCCCCTAAATTTTTTAGTGATTAAAGCGTTTATGGCTTTTAGTAACTTGGTTGGAAATCAGCGACCTAAAATCTGTTTGAATGCAGTATTCGTCACCGGTTTTAATCTTTGAAGGTTATCTTCAGAGCATTAATTGTCTCCTTCAGCGCTGTACGGAGACAGCGAGCAGAGCGAAATATACGTCGGGGAGCCCGTTTTTCGACTGCAGAGTTCCCACCGTATGCAATCGTTACAATAAACATCATAATAGAATAGTCTGAGCCAGTCCAGATACATAAAGCACAGCCTTCACTGCTTTAATAGGATTTTACAGATGCAGAGGTATACAATGCGTTTTTATCAATTTTCATACTAATGACAGCTGAGATATCTTCTAATATTGAAAACATGGTTTGCTTCCAAGCTGAGCACATACTTTGGTTCTAAATGGTCGAAAGTGCTGTGAAGGGTCATTTGGGATAGCATACTAAAGGAAGACATAGAAAACTGGGTCAATCATGGCTTCTCAAACAAAAATGATGTCTACCAACTAAGTTCTATTTCGGACTCGTAATTGAACACAATACGCAACTGGTGCTCCTAGGCAAGAGACATGCATACGGCACGCGAGTGGGGATCCGACTGACCGTGTCGGGGCTCATCACCCCCCCCCCCCCCCGCCCAGGGGTGAGAAACGAAATGAAGATGCTATTTCTAAGGTAATGGCAGCGATACTCTTCGAAACCATTACGATAAACTTGGTGGACTAGAAATCCAAGCTTTATATTACTTCATATCCCCGAAAACGACGAGATTATGTAAATTAAAAATTTGGCCCTGAACTTAGTACTAGGAAGTACTCTAACGTTGTATGTGCATTCATGTGAAAGATAAACTCTTCTAAATTATGATGAGTCTTTCAAAAACGGAAGCTCTGTAGTCCGAGGCATAAGTTAAAATTGCCCCACGGTGTTACGTTCTTCAGTTAGGTAGTTCAACGTTCTATGGTCCGTAAATAAATCGCAGTATTGTAGAACGAGTTATTTTACATTCAAATAACAAATTATTTTGTAAATATTTCTACATGCTGCCATTTTAATATACAAACATAGTTTAGTTATTAATGCGCACCACTTTTACGCTTTAGAACAACAGAAATTATTCTACGAAGTAGGAGTATTTTTCAAGGGGAAACTTTTTCAGTTTGTTTTCAAATTTAACATTGCTGAATGTCAGACATTTTATATCACTGGGTAAGTGATCGAAAATTTTAGTTACAACATTGTGCAACTTTAATGTGGAGCAATGAATGTCGCTTTTCCTTCTGGTACTATAATTATGTACATCACTGTTCCTTTGAAACTGCTGTTGTTTATTTACAACAAATTTCATGAAGAAGTAGTCAAAATGTCTACCTCCTTAAGCGGGTTTGTACAAGATGATCGTGCTGAGTACCACAACTATTTTTCCAGAACTATTTTGAGCAAAGACGACTTTGAGTTACCCCAGAACATGACACGACATTTTTCAATGAAAATATGGAAAATATGTCAACTTACTGATTTACTTCTCTTTGAGATTTATAGTGATCCAAAGAGGAAATGCGTCTGAACTAAGTTGTTTTGGGAATTCAAAAATGTGCTTTTCCCATTTTTCTATCAGTATGAATACCTAAATTTTTTCAATCTTCCACCCTGTTTATTGTTTTCTCACCGTGTGTTACCCCTATTATTGGTGTAATACCTCTAGATGCGCAGAACTGGAAATGTTGTGATTTCCTGAAACTGAGATGAGACCGTTCGCAGGAAACTAGACAGTCATAATTCCAATGAAATTGCTTACCTTTTTTCTGTTGCTGTTATTTATTCTTGACTGACGACAAATGCTAGCGTCACCATTAAAAAGAAGTAATTGTGCTTTTATTATGTTAGACAGAATAGCGTTTATCAATAGCGGACCAAAAATAGAGCGTTAGGGAATCCCGTACATAATTTCTCTCCATTCAGAACAACGTACTCTAATTACATTGATTGAATAACTGAGTGCACCTGACTACACTGAGTGAATAACTAACTGCAAGTTGCAGTATTCTTTTGGTTGGATATGACATTATCCATTGGTTGGCTGTACCATCTGTTGTAAAAAAACCTCAATTTATCTCGAAAGCTATTATATATTTATGAAGAAGATATCGTCCTCCGAAATCGGATGAATCTTTTCGCAACACCATGCAGATATATAATGAATATCATCTCTTTCTTCTGTTACCACTTTCGTGTTCTGGGACTCCACCATTTCACTGCGTTAGCGTAAGTCGTCATTTACAACCAAGGGAGAACTATAAAGTAACTGTCCGTCTTACTCGCGTACACACACACACACACACATACACACACACACACACACACACACACACACACACACACAACCGGGCAGGGTGGGGGAAAGGGAGAGAGGGAGACAGGGAGAACGAGTGAAACTCGCAGCGAGACCTACGGAGAAATACGGCGCATGAATATGGATCGCATTTTGCAGGAAGCTGCCGATGCTTCGATTGTACTCGTCACCAATATACCCGGAATATGGAGACCATTGTCGGACGGCTGCTCTGTCCGGGATGGAAAAGGGCAGGCGGATGGCCTTTCTGCGCAGCGATATTAACCGATGGCAGCTGCACCTTTTCTAGTCACACCCTTTATTTTCGAACAACGAGCTTATATTCAGTTTAAGATGAACGTATGACAACTCTGGCCAGATATCACTGTGGCAGCGTAACCAACTAACCGTGCAATACGAGTTTAATAATTTCTTAGAACTGTAGTCTACAGCATCTATAAAATTATTAAATTACGTCATTTTTTCTTTATTAACGTACAATAAAAACGAAGATTTTCGGTAACTTCTTGAGATAAACAAAATTTACGATATCACCTTATTTTTGAGTGATACATATCCCGACTCGTGTTTCTCACGTAATTACACAATGTATTGGTACACTGTCTGAGTTCTCTGTCTTTCAAAATTTGTCCATTACGTAATAATAATTTTCGGTGTTTCCGTGTGATAATGTTGGCCTACAAAACCTTACCCTATGAAAAAATTGGTTCAAATGGCTCTGAGCACTATGGGACTTAACTTCTGTGGTCATTAGTCCCCTAGAACTTAGAACTACTTAAACCTAACTAACCTAAGGACATCACACACATCCATGCCCGAGTCAGGATCTGAACCTGCGACCGTAGCAGTCGCGCGGTTCCGGACTGAGCGCCTTAACCGCGAGACCACCGCGGCCGGCCCCTATGAACACTTCAGAGTGACCTAATTCACTACAGAGTTATGTACCTACGCAAAAATCAATTTGGTTTTTATTTTTTCTTCTGTATATTATTCATCATAACAAATGCCGCCTATAAGTATATGATTTTTTTAAAATTTAATTTATACGATGGAAAACAAAACCTCGTCAGTCACTAAAAAAGATTTACTGTTATATTTCAATATGATAATTACCTTCTTCAGAAGTAACTTATCTTGATGTAAATGTTAAATATAAAAAACCTAATGATATGCAAATTTTGAAAATTACTGAATTTAATTTCGCAGCTATATAATTACCTTTTGTCTCCACTGCATTTATAAGAGTTTTATTTTCATAAAAATATAATTTCAATTTTGTTTTTCTGTATTATCAATCTGGAATTTACAACATTTGTTAATTTGACTAGTAGAAGCTTCCAAATGTTTCTGGAAACACACCATGATATTCGCGGCATGGACGTGACTTCAGTCATTTCAGTTCATCACTACAGTCTAGACACGTCTAGTGAGCCCTTGACTGCTGACGTACTCCACATTTAGTCTTTGTTCGATTATTATGAGAAAGTGCTGTTACAGCATAGTATAGTAAGGGATAGAAATTAGAAAAAAATATTAAAACTCACATTCTATTCTATCGCTTGAGCCTTGTCCCGCAGTGACGCAGGGTCAGCCATCGTTAATCGGATTTGGCATGTTAATGGTTAAGGGGTGGCCGGATGCCCTTCCTGCCGCCACCCCGTACCCCCCAGGGCGGAATCAGTGTACCCCAACTGTCTGCATCGAGTGTAATCCATGGAATAGTGCGAAAGTGTTCAGATGTCTACGAGCCGTGTAACTGAGGCGGAACGTGGGGACCAGCCCGGTATTCACCTAGCGGGATGTGGAAAACCGCCTAAAAACCACATCCAGGCTGGCCGGCACATCGGCCCTCGTCGTTAATCCGCCAGGCGGAGTCGATCCGGGGCCGGAGCGCCTACTCGAGTCCAGGAAGCAGCGCGTTAGCGCTCTCGGCTACCCTGGCGGGTATTAAAACTCACTCACATTGACTCAAGCAAATTCAAGTCATGTCACAGACAAATAACGCAGGAAACGAGCTATTATATCGCAAGCGGGTCGGGTCGACAACACTGCCTGTCAAGTAGGGAATAAGAATTCATCATAAAAAAGGACGGAAAACCAGGGGAAGGGAGACACGATATTCGTTAGTTCGTAACGCACGTTGCAAGAAACTGTTTCAATGTCATTGTAGTATACAGCGAGTGATCGACAGAGCAGTTAACAGCCTGTTAAGTGAATGTAGCAGAAAAAGCACGACACATTCGGTCATTACACACCGAGCTTTGCGCCGTAGCATCAAGTTAGCTCTCTAAATTACTCCAGCTCTTCAGCTCTTGTCACGAGTTGATTCATTATAACATCACTCGATTCCATGATTATGATACTGTAATGAATTTATGTCCTAGATGCTCTAGCGCTGTCTATGAACTAACCGAAAATGTAAGTGTGGTGACATGAACTTCATGCTGCTTGCCGCCTACCACCTACTGGTGGGATAACTGACTGCCTCCCGACAACACCACATCGCGGAGTGCTGCCGACGCTGGACTTCAACGCAGAAATCAGCAACCGGGGCTCTTGGGGGTCCACGTTATTGCTTGACACTCAGGCGCCTTCGGATGCTGTTTTGAAATTTACTAGGGGTATGGAGGAGATCAACCGACCACGAGGCTGCCGACACCGTGTTCATCGCGGATGGGTCGCCAAGCTTCATCATAGTATTCGGAGTGGGGCCGAGTGCACAACGCAGCAGGCGCGAGAGCCGCTTTGCACTCGGCAGCCGCCGCCCAGTTCGGCTGCGCCGTCAGAGTCGCTGACGTCAGCTGCTGGTCGTACAAACGCTAATCCGACTGGACGGACGTCAGCTGAAGTCCAACATGCAGTTGAATTAGCAAACAGCCGAGGTTGCTGCAGAACATCGACAGTTTGCAAACTCTGAGATAAGTAACTGTGAGGTGTGGGATCCGCTTCAGGTGGGACTGACTGATGACATCGAAAAAGTACGAAGAAGGGCAGCTCATTGTGTATTATCACGAAATAGGGGAGATAGTGCCACAGACATGATACGTGAATTGGAGTGGCAATCATTAAAACAAAGGCGTTTTTCGTTCTCATGAAATTTCAATCACCAGTTTTCTCCTCCGATTGTGAAAACATTCTGTTGGCACCGACCTACATTGGAGAAATGATCATCACGATAAAATAAGAGAAATCAGGGCTCGAACAGAAAAATTTAAGTGCTCGATTTTCCCCCACGCCATTCGAGAGTGGAACGACAGACAGCTTGAAGGCGGTTCACTGAACCCTGTGCCATGCACTTTATTGTGAATAGCAGAGTAATCACGTAGATGTTGATGTAGATGTAAATGAAATACAACACGAATTTACAGTGATTGCAACTTACAGTCCCCATCACTTGAAAATGATACCATGTAGCTGTCCAGCACTTTCCTTCGCATAAGTCTTTTACGGAAGTTGGACATCACATCTTGCAGGACTGGCACTGGAATTCGATTAAGTTCCGCCTGACTTTGATCTTCCAGTTCCTGCTGCTGGGCTACAGCGGAAGAAATCATTCGCTGAAAGGTCAGGGGATCTTGGAGACCAGGAAATGTCCCCGTTCTTGGGGATGAGATGACCAGGAAAGATGGTCTGTAGCTCATTAGTTGAGTGCTGCGAGGTAAGGCAAGTGGCACTACCCCCGTTCCGTTGATTCCTAACGTAATATAGTATTTTCAGAGTTGCTGAAGCGCCCATTTCTATATATATATATATATATATATATATATATATATATATATAAGGAAGACGATATTACATTACAAAATATAAATACATCACAGTAACACATTACATAATAAAAATCATGAATCATAATAAACTAGACAACATGTTTGAAAAAAGTTTTAAGTAGATGGAAAATATGCTTTATACACTGGTGCAGCGCCAAGCTGTCATATTACGTCTAAATATCCAAACGAACAGTGTGCGGATGAGGTAGAGGATATTATTCCATTGGTAGAACGTAGTACGTAAGTACACGCATATGTCGCACATACAAGAATATGTCGAACATTACATATAAAATGCCTCTGTCCGTATCACTTACAACAGGTGCAACATATTTGAGGGTGAAATGAAGGTAAACAGTTGGATTTTTGTCGTTGGCTAATTGCAAATCATCGAATAGTCGCATTATAACTGTTTACAGATAGATCCACTTTCACTTGGGGCTGTACGGAGTGTTAGGTGCATAACTGCAGATATTTTTTAATGTTGACTGAGGACAATGTACTGAACAACATTTCATTAGTTTTTGCTTCATTCGCAGATTAATAATTATAGCTATTCGGAGTAGTATGTTTATATGTTGGTTAGTACCTCTAAGTACATGTTGTATTAATGCTTATTTTCCCCTGTGTAACAGGTCAAGTGTTGAAACGTCGACTCGTGGATGCAAAACCGTAGCCTACACTAACTGACGTAGTCCTCTTAGTGGTGTAGTTACGTTGCAGAAAACATCAGGCAGTAAATTATGTAACCTGTTTATGGGAAGTGTGTTAGATACAGTGAAAAAGTAACTAACGCACTGATGTGGGTATGTGTTAAGCGACCAATGACTACAGAAGGAGGAGGATATTGGTGTTTAACGTCCTGTGGAGAACGAGGTCATTAGTGACGGAGCACAAGCTCGGATTAGGCAAGGATTGGGAAGGAAATCGACCGTGCCCTTTCACAGGAAGCATCCCGGCATATGCCTGAAGCGATTTAGGGAAATCACGGAAAACCTAAATCAGGATACCCGGACGCGGGTTTGAACCGTCGTCCTCCCGACTGCGAGTCCACTATGCTAATCGCTGCGCCACCTCGCTCCGTCCAGTGATTACAATATCTGCATTTACCGCCAACACCCTGCATCAGTAACACTCTAAACTCACATCTGTGGACAGACGAAAATCTACCTGCCTTTGTGGAGGCACATTTTCATGAATGCTTCGCTGTAAATATATAATATTCTTGAGAACTACCTTCCAGCATTATCGGAAGAGGTTCCTTTGGCTACGAGGAAGGATGCATTCTTCCAGTATGACGGAGTCCCTGCGCATTTTAGTCGTCAAATTAACTATCATATAGAACTTCCATTTCCAGGAAGATGGATCAGCAGCTACCATCACTATTTGGATCGGTAGATTTTGTCTCTTTTCTTGTCTGCCAAAGTCCCCAGACCTTACACCTCTGGATTTTGGTCTGGATATGTTTGAAAGGCGAAAATGTAAACAAAAAAGTAACAGTAGGGACAGCTTGACCGTTCGAAGTTGGAAAAGGAGTTTAGGAATATCTACCTTGAATTTAATCATGTGCCTTTGCTTAACGAAAATGGTTCAAATGGCTCTGAGCACTATGGGACTTAACGTCTAAGGTCATCAGTCCCCTATAACTTAGAACTACTTAAACCTAACTAACCTACGGACATCACACACATCCATGCCCGAGGCAGGATTCGAACTTGCGACTGTAGCGGTCGCGCGGTTCCAGACTGTAGCGCCTAGAACCGCTTGGCCACAACGGCCGGCTTTGCTTAACACCTTGTGTGACTATGTGTATAGGTTATACTGTAACAGCTGTATCTTTGTACCCAACAAAAGTTGGATCAATGTCACATGGAAAGTTTTACTCGAAACAGTTTATACACCCGACGTCTAAGATATTTATATTTGTACTAGAAACACACTGTATGCAGACTGAGACGTTTAAAATTGATCCGCTACCCATTTTTAACAGTATCCGAATTGGAGGGCATCTCCTCTACCTCCAAATTCACTAAAAGGTGTCCTTCCCACTGGGCCAACTATCCTGCGCAAAATGCGGAATCTGCTAGCCATAGCGTATGGTTTGTCTTCAAACTGAATCTCAAAACCACTCAGAAACTGAATATTAAATATCGAAAGCGACTTAACTGTGTCATTTGTATTTAATTTCAATCCAGAAACAAAGGGAACATCTCTTCATAAACTTTATGTGATACTGCTGCTGGAAGCATCAATGCATTATCGTAAGCGTGAAGTGAAATTTGTCTTTACCGGAGTTACCATACTGTTAAAAGTGCTAGTGTGCATTCTTCATAATTGGAATTGGCTCCATTGTAGTTTCCAATAATACCATTTCATTAACTAGAGATACTGAATTACAGTAAGTTACGCCACTTTCAAGGCATCGTTTGAAAATACATCTCCCGAACTCCTTGAAATCTGCGTTGTTTAACGGTCATTGTTGTGATACATTAACAGAAATTATTCAACAGTATGACATATGTCGCCATGCATTCACAGTTATGTAAAATAACAAACAGAACAAAGTTTCTTACATCATTTCACCCAGTATAAAGCGTAATTTCTATGAACACAATGTATAAGCTGCTATCTCCTTTTCTTACGCAAACACTGAAAAGGAATTGTGGAGCTTACATTTCCTTTTACCGAAATCCAATTTTCATCTCTGTGGTACTGTACGGATTGTAAGAGCCTTCCAAGGCCTCACAATGCATACCCCTCCTGGATAACTAAAATTAGTTTCCATTATTTTATTTTGTGGTGCATCTCGGTGGAATTCGTTGTCTCACAAAGAACAGGATTAGATTTCTCTGAGAGCTTTCTTCCGTCAAAAGAAAAATGAAGTTTTCCAACCTTTGTATGTTAAGTACTTCACAAGAAATAAGCTGTAGCTATCGGACCAACAGAGACTTTTTAAAGTCACATTATTTTAACTCTCAGGAACATTTCCAAGTTTCCTAAGAGATTCATAAAATGCTGTTTCATCAAAACAAGGAACTCTCCATCACGACACATGAAGAATTCAGCACTGAATTCCCTTCAATTATAGACTTCTTCGGAGGTATGTAGCTAATGGTTTCTAATTTTACTAGCGGGCTTTGATCTATTATACTAATAAAAATGAAGAGGTAACTTCTGGGTAAAAGGATAAGAAAAATATTGAAGTGGTTGAATGAAAACACGATGTACATTGTTTTTCTGGAGATATGTTAACAGAATAGGCCAATAGCAAACTCATGAACTTCAAAAGATCTGAAATCTAGATTTTATCATCAAGTGGTTTAATATTTTTACTTTCTATAGATGCTGCAATAAATTTCCATGTTTCTAAACCTACTGTGCAATATCAATTCAGTGATATAGACGCAAAGCTCATACGTTGCTCACCTCTTTGTGTTCCGAAAATAACCAAAATCTGAGTTAGTTCCGTAATTACTTAACTTTCATAATTACAACACGTTGCAATACAGAAGCCGAATTTCTGAAATTCATCTCTTCGCACATCTGAGGGCGATCCTGTCCTTTATTGAATATTTGAATATAATAACAGAAATAAAGTTCTGTGAAAAATGTAAACCAGAACTAAATGAACCCGAACCCTGCATTTCGAAAACTCACCAATGACATCACCTTGTTGCAAAAGAGTTAAAGTCATTTTTTCCAGTAGGTAAATATTACTGGCTTTTTGGGTTCGGCATGGGTGCTCTAATGGTTAGCTTCACCATGTCAAAGAGATTGAAGCTACTTTCAATGTGAGTACGTCAGTGTTTGTGTTTGGACAAATTTTGTCAGTGAGCCTTGGAATTGTACCAACATAATTAAAGACTGACGTACTTAAATGTTAATACATTTAGTGTGTTGAAGGTTGAGGCAGCCCCAAGACATCCTTAGACCAAATACCAAAACGGGCAGCTATATCCAGCCCCCTAGTCCCACTTCAACTTTCCACTGAATCCTTGATGATCTAAGGGACGCGAATACACGCATCACTGATGTATCTCTATATCAGTCCAAAAAACTGTAAAAGGTCGATAATTTCTCGATGATGAAAAAAAAAGAATAAGTCCTCAATCTTTGTAAAACGATATCTATATACACTTCCTCATCAAAGGGTTCCGGACATGCCCAGATGCGAAACTGTCAGGGACGTCTCACATAAAGAGTATATACGCTCTAAGGAAAAATGTCCTGCCATGTGCACTACAAGGGACTAGGGTAAAAACTGAAGTCCTAACCTGAGGAGCTTGTAGTGAATACACATATCTTTAATAAGACATGCGTTAAGTTTTTGGGCTACAGTATGGAATAAAATAGAATAGAAGGCGGCTGCGAAGGAGATTTGGAAGTGCAGAAACGCCTTCTTAGCGGTAACAATCGTAATTAACAGTGCACCCACTGATGGGATGGAGAGCACGCTGGACATGCTGACATTACACCTTATGGTTACAGTGGAGGCAGAGTCAGGAGTATACTGGTTAAAAACTGGGAAAAGAACTGAAAACGGTTAGGATATCCAGAATGCCACGGCAATGAAATAAATATTGTAAATATAGGAATGGTCAGGGAGATGCCATCTGACTACACAGTAACTTCCATTTGCTTCAATGGCCCTTTCAAGGCAACGATTGGAAGCGGGGTGCAGTCAGAAAATGAACCATAATACCTTTAAGAGGGGACAGTCTGGTTCATTGACGGGTCGCAAACAGACGAAGATAGTATGGGGGGGGAGGGGGTGTATACGTGGTACAGCCTAGCCTCTCTAAGAAAACTGAAGTGGGCATACCAAGCGGAAGTATTCGCTATCGGACTGTGTGCAGAGGAGAATCGACGTAGGTACTACAACAGCCGTGGCATCTACGGTCATTCAGACTGCAAAGCCGCTCTGAAATCTCCATCAGCTCCTGAAACGAGATCAAAATTCGTTGCAAAATGCCATGAAGCCATTTTGAGGCTAGAGGAAAGCAATTGAATAAACCTGCTGTGGGATCCTAGTCACTGAGGAATTGGCAGCTATGAGCAAGTGGATAGGCTGCCTAGGACAGGAGCTACAACACCATTTGCTGAACCGTAACTAAGGAGGTGGTAAACTCAATACCATGTAACTGAAAAAGGAGGCAGCGAGTAGAATACTGTGCTACGATCCAGAAACAAAAATGTGGGAAAATAATAATGCTGAAACCATGTTTTAAGAGGAGTTATGCAATGCTGGGCTTAAACAGTGTCAGGACTAATGAATGGCCATCGGAACTTCAGGAAATACCTGCACACGTTGGGTACTGAGGATGAAGCCCCTAAGTGCAGGCTATGTGGTGTGGGATGAAACCACATCACATTAAACTTCCAGTACGTAGCACTGGAGGCCAAAAGACAGTGAATACTTGAACCATTAATTCCTGAAGAAGTTGTGTCTGATAATGAACTAGTGAAGGATTTTCTACTGCTATTTAATGGTAATTGCTGGATTTGCTAAAATGACAGAGAGATACCGTACAATAATCCAAACTCTAGTGCGCGCAATAGTAGGCTAAAACCACTATTGATTTCTTTCTCTCTGTATCAGATCAAATCTGGGCTGCTATAAGTGAACGTTACATCTACATCTACATTTATACTCCGCAAACCACCCAACGGTGTGTGGCGGAGGGCACTTTACGTGCCATTGTCATTACCTCCCTTTCCTGTTCCAGTCGCGTATGGTTCGCGGGAAGAACGACTGTCTGAAAGCCTCCGTGCGCGCTCTAATCTCTATAATTTTACATTCGTGATCTCCTCGGGAGGTATAAGTAGGGGGAAGCAATATATTCGATACCTCATCCAGAAACGCACCCTCTCGAAACCTGGCGAGCAAGCTACACCGCGATGCAGAGCGCCTCTCTTGCAGAGTCTGCCACTTGAGTTTATTAAACATCTCCGTAACGCTATCACGGTTACCAAATAACCCTGTGACGAAACGCGCCGCTCTTCTTTGGATCTTCTCTATCTCCTCCGTCAAACCGATCTGGTACGGATCCCACACTGATGAGCAATACTCAAGTATAGGTCGAACGAGTGTTTTGTAAGCCACCTCCTTTGTTGATGGACTACATTTTCTAAGCACTCTCCCAATGAATCTCAACCTGGTACCCGCCTTACCAACAATTAATTTTATATGATCATTACACGGGGTGTCTGCACCCTTTGCTTTTATGACGGCTTGAACTCTCAGGAACACTGTCAGTTATGTGCCCGAGGGTTTCTCAGCTTTGACTACAGAAATGTGTGGCTCATGAGCAGCTACCAGGTCATTGTACGCCATCCTTTTTAAATCGCTAAGCACAGTTGTTTTGCCAGCTGGACTGCTGGTAGCACTTAGAACTCATGAATGATTCCTTCCGTTTGGAACGTCCCCTATGAAAATTAAGAATGACTGTGCTGGTAAACTTCTACGTTATTTTATTTTCAAACAGCTGAGCAAAACTCAACGTACTCGGACAGTTTTCTCTTTTACTATTTTTTCTAAAACTGACGTAGTAAGACCGTGGCTGTGTACAATTAATGTAGGTTAATTCTTACAAAGAAGAAGACAGCTATTACTGCTATTAATACTGCTAACAGCCACTATTAATACTGCTGTTTATTTAGGTAAATAGCGCCGTAACCGGTTTCTAACTGACAAGTTCATCATCAGACGGCTGTTCACATGATTTGCAAGATACACTTTACATAATCGTCAGTTTTCCATTTTTATTCTTCCACTGTGGCGAAATATTCTAGGTGCGTTGTTGCCCTACGGTAGAAAACAGTGTTAGAAGCGCCCTATGTGAACATAACTACGTCTGTGAACATAACTACATCTGTCAACTTCATCTGTAATATGATATGCTCGTAATATAAGGTTGGTCTTAGTGTTTTAATTTTAATTATGTTATATCTATTCTTTAAATAAATTTATACTGTGAAATCAAAGCAATCTGTAAATTGTAATGTCTCTGAGAGAGAACGTCTCCGACACTGTTGTATTTATAATTCTGCAATCTTTGTGATAACTTCACATGTGGCAAATTCTTTTTGGTGTATATGTGTGTGGTGCTTTGCACAATATGGTGATGTACAAATTACATAAGTGCTGGCTGGCTCTGAGCACTATGGGACTTAACAGCTGTGGTCATCAGTCCCCTAGAACTTAGAACTACTTAAACCTAACTAACCTAAGGACATCACACACATCCATGCCCGAGGCAGGATTCGAACCTGCGACCGTAGCAGTCGCGCGGTTCCGGACTGCGCGCCTAGAACCGCGAGACCACCGCAAGTGCTGGATATATTTTGGAATATCTGAAAAATAAAATTCTGCAACTTCGCCATACAGTTCAAATGGCTCTGAGCACTGTGGGACTTAACATCTGAGGTCATCAGTCCCCTAGAACTCAGAACTACTTAAACCTAACTAACCTAAGACATCACACACATCCATGCCCGAAGCAGGATTCGAACCTGGGACCGTAGCAGTCGCGCGGTTCCGGACTGAAGCGCCTAGAACCGCTCTTCCACGGCGGCCGGCCTTCGCCATAAATTCGCGCGGAATTTTCGACGTAAGTAGCATAGCCACTTAATCTCACATATTTATGAACTCTGTATTTCATCGTTTGGAGGTTAGTTACGTTCACATAGGGCGCTTCTAACACTGTTTTCTACAGTAGGGCACCAACACACCAAGAATATTTCGCCACAGTGGAAGAATAAAAATCGAAAACTGACGATTATGTGAAGTGTATCTTGGAAAACATGTGAACAGCCGTCTGCTGATGAACTTGCCAGTTAGAAACCGGTTACGGCGCTATTTACCTAAATAAATAGCAATATTAACAGTGACTGGTTGCTGTCTACTTCTTTGTAAGAATTAACCTACATTAGTTTTCTCTTTACTTATTCTGATCATCACTATACTGACACACAATATTTTAGCGCAACACAATCTGACTTTCAATAATCCCTACGAAAGAAAGGCTCTGACTAACAATAACCTATACCGTTCATGAATTACCTACCTCACAAAAATCTTCGTTACTCGAACTACTGAAATAAGCGAGCGCCAATACTGCCAGCTAAATAAAAGATTCTAGCTACTGAAGGCACTAACTACTAATACGCATAGTTAGCAAATGAAACATTTTGATAGAGAACAAACCAGGTAAACCTTAATAATGTTCAAAAGTAACCATATATATATATATATATATATATATATATATATATATATATATCAATTCATGACATCCACCGGCCGGTGTGGCCGTGCGGTTCTAGGCGCTTCAGTCTGGAACCGCGTGACCGCTACGGTCGCAGGTTCGAATCCTGCCTCGGGCATGGATGTGTGTGCTGTCCTTAGGTTAGTTAGGTTTAAGTAGTTCTAAGTTCTAGGGGACTGATGACCACAGATGTTAAGTCCCATAGTGCTCAGAGCCATTTGAACCAATCATGACATCCATCTTCACAAATATCTTTTTCCTGGCGGACACAAGTCTAGATCGTCCGCTTATAGTAACCTCTCAAAACTCTGGCATCTCTCTCTCTCCACATCCACCACTGCTGCAGGGTCACCTCCAACTGCCCAACGCTACGCGCTGTTCACATCCAACTGCCCAACACTACACAAGCGAATATTCCAATAATGACACCAACCAGCCACAGACTGCACACAGTGCTGTCAGCGATTTTGGCGTTACCAACATAAAACCCTGAACAGTCTACTTACACGTTGACTGCATACGAATTTTTTTCAACCACTCTCAGCGATGCTCAACTGTTCCCGCCGTCAGTACCAGGTCTACCTGGTCCAGGTTTAGCTGTGGCTGTTCCTTCGAGTTTTCACTTCACACTCACATCACCGGCAGTCGACTTGGGCAGCTTTAGAAGGGTTGAAATGTCAATCGTGGATATTATGTTGATGTGAAATCTAATGACTAGTCCATGTTGGAAGTCACTAAGCTCTGCTGTGTACTGGTGGAACCATTTTTCATGACATCTAGTGGTGAATTCTGAATTACACAGGGGTATTCGGATGTTTCTGATTAGGTAGTGTACCTCTCGAAACCACTCCGCTGACGAGTCGAACTTCTATAGGTCTCTATCAATGGTCTAATATCTCTGTCAGTAAATTATCTCATGCAAACGGAATTTCGTACCAATTTTACTAACCATACCCTCTTAACTATGAAACGCCTGAGTTGCAGGAAAGCAAAGAAGGACGTGCAGTCATTAAAGCCCTTTGATGGCGAAGTGATGAACCAATCATAACATCTATGCATTGTTGCGGTAGGAAATCTTTTCATAATATCCGCTCCGTTAACCTTAACTGATTTAGGAAACGTAATCTCGGATCAGCAGACAGAGATTTTAATACAGTCCACGTCTCACCCACTACGGCATCTTACGCCGATATCTTATAGGGAGAGTGCTGACATTGCCATAGTACACTTTCCCCTTATACGAGGGGCTTTCAATAAGTAATGTAACAATTTTTTATCGGACGATTTAGATTGAAAAAATGCGCAATTTGTTGTGCGACATCGTGATATATTCCCGTCTCAGCCCCTGTAGTTTCATGATGTTCCAATAGGTTACGGCACTGTAGGTAGCCTTCAAAATGGCATCTCTAACGGAGTATCAAAATGGCTCTGAGCACTATGGGACTTAACATCTGAGGTCTTCAGTCTAACGGAGGATCGTTCAAGGCAGAGCGCTACCATTGAATTTATTTTGGTGGGAAACCAGGGCATCGTAGATATTCGTATAATTCACTGCTTGTCTGTAGAGACCCGGCAGAGAACAAAGGCAAAGTGAGTCGTTGGGCGAAGCATCTGCTGTCATCGCAACAAGGTCGTGCAAACCTGCTCAATTTATAGCATGCTGGCCGGTCGCGAGAAGTTTTGACTCTTCCAGTGTTGAATCGTGGATACACCTTCTTTCTAGGATCACAATCAAACACCTCGCTACACAACTGAACATCTCTGTTGGTAGTGCTGACACACTCGTCTACCAGTTGGAGTACTCACCATCTGCCCGCTGGGTTCATCGCCGCCTAACTGAATACCATCAGTGAGGAGCTGTTTGCACGCTACGAGGCTGATCGTGACAATGTTTTGTCGAACATAGTCACAGGCGATGAAACATGGGATCATCACTTCGAACAGGAAACAAAACGATAATCCATATAGTGGCGCCACACCATCTCTCCTCCGAACAAAATATTCAAAGCCTCACCGTCAGCCGGTAAAGTCAAGACAATGGTCTTCTGGGACCCTGAAGGGGTTATTCTGTTTGATGTCCTCCCTCATGGTACCAATATCAAGTATGAAGTGTACTGTACTACCCCCTGGGAACTGAAGGGACGACTTCAGTTTGTTCGTCACCACAAAGTGCAAACGAACTTATCCTTCTCCACGACAACAGAAGGCCTCCCACAAGTCTGCGCATCCGAGAGGAGCTCAAAAAATTCTCTGGATTGTCCTTTCTCATCCACCCTACAGTTCGGATCTCGCACCTCCCCATTTCCATCTTTTTGGCCCAACGGAGGTTCCAAAAATGGTTCAAATGGCTCTGAGCACTATGGGACTTAACAGCTATGGTCATCAGTCCCCTAGAACTTAGAACTACTTAAACCTAACTAACCTAAGGACAGCACACAACACCCAGCCATCACGAGGCAGAGAAAATCCCTGACCCCGCCAGGAATCGAACCCGGGAACCCGAGCGTCGGAAGCGAGAACGCTACCGCACGACCACGAGATGCGGGCAACGGAGGTTCCACTCCATGGCAAGTAGTACGTGGATGATGGGGACGTCATTAATGCAAGATGACGTTGGCTCTGACGTCAACCAGTAGAGTGGTTACATACAGGCCCTCCCATTAAGGTGAACTAAGGCCTTATTATTGAATGGAGATTATGTTGAAAAGTAGGGTCTTGTAGCCAAAAGAATAGGGAATAATATAATATATTATAATCCTGAGTAAAGCCAACCAACTTTCAGAAAATACATTGTTGGATTGCGTATTGAGCTCCCGGCGTATAAGTGGTCCCATTTTAATGTCTTTCCTGTTTATTTCTTCCAGAGTATTTTGTAACGTACTGAAAATAAGTGGCTAATGGATATCCTGCACTATTATTAATAAGATCCTAAAGTGGTTTTACTTCTTTCATACGTAACTCCCTGGGCATGGATTGTTGAAAGATGCTTTATTACAAGACGGAGGCGCGCTCTATGAACAACGTGATGCCGCAACACCCGAGAGAAGTTAATAGTCATCGCTAGCAGAGAGCAGCAGCTGAGCTAAAAACAATTCGTCTTAGAGGCTGAATTTTCGATTTTACCAACTACCAGGGCTAAAGAAAATAAAAATAAAATAAAAATGTGCTATGGGTACGGAAAAGTAACTGTTAATGTTATATAAAATGTGAAACTGTATCCCAGGTTTATTTCATTCACTTAGATGTGAAGATCTTAAAAAGCTATGTTTCTAGTGAGTAATAGATATTAAATGTGTATGTTAATCTTTGTTTTAATACAGGTCAATCTAGTGATGTCTCAAGTAAACAATTTTGTATTATGCCTGGAAACTCTGAAAATATTTCCATACCAATGAGCTTCAGGTCTTATAAATAATCGTAAGTACAGCTTAAGAACAGTCCCAAGAAATCCAATGTCTACTTGATGCAGTACAGGGGGGCTGTGAATCAAGAGCAATTGTATGGCACCTTCGTTATTGAACGTTTGACGCAGATTCTAATACGTACATCGCATTCACACATCGCACGTGCATGTAGGGCTGTGTTGTGTAGCCACGAGGTTTAGGCGCCTTGACATGAATTCCGCGGCCCCTCCCGCCGGAGGACTGGGCATGTGTGTGTGATGTATACAGGGTGAGTCACCTAACGTTACCGCTGGATATATTTCGTAAACCACATCAAATACTGACGAATCGATTCCACAGACCGAACGTGAGGAGAGGCGCTAGTGTAATTGGTTAATACAAACCATAAAAAAATGCGCGGAAGTATGTTTTTTAACACAAACCCACGTTTTTTTAAATGGAACCCCGTTAGTTTTGTTAGCACATCTGAACATATAAACAAATACGTAATCAGTGCAGTTTGTTGCATTGTAAAATGTTAATTACATCCGGAGATATTGTAACCTAAAGTTGACGCTCGAGTACCACCCCTCCGCTGTTCGATCGTGTGTATCGGAGAGCACCGAATTACGTAGGGATTCAAAGGGAACGGTGATGGACCTTAGGTACAGAAGAGACTGGAACAGCACAGTACGTCCACATGCTAACATCTTTTTATTGGTCTTTTTCACTGACGTACATGTACATGAGGGGTGAGGTACACGTACACACGTGGTTTCCGTTTTCAATTACGGAGTGGAATAGAGTGTGTCCCGACATGTCAGGCCAATAGATGTTCGATGTGGTGGCCATCATTTGCTGCACACAATTGTAATCTCTGGCGTAATGAATGTCGTACACGCCGCAGTACATCTGGTGTAATGTCGCCGCAGGCTGCAACAATAAGTTGTTTCATATCCTCTGGGGTTGAAGGTACATCACGGTACACATTCTCCTTTAACGTACTCCACAGAAAGAAGTCCAGAGGTGTAAGATCAGTAGAACGGGCAGGTCAATTTATGCAACCTCCACGCAACTGAACGTCGGAGGTTTCAAGCGTCAACTTTAGGTTACAATATCTCCGGATGTAATTAACATTTTACAGTGCAACAAACGGCACTGATTACGAAATATATCCAGCGGTAACGTTAGGTGACTCACCCTATATATATATATATATATATATATATATGAGAGTTGTGTGGGGGCGATGACCTCAGCAGTTTGGTTTCACATTCATTTGAACATTTTTTTTAGGTAGGGACTGTGTTGATTTCGTGTCTGTTTTTAAGTGTGAGAGGACAAAGGTCAGAGAAACTTGATGTGAGTGTCGCCAGCTTATTGTAATACTAGCTGTTAACTACAGCTGTGCTCGCAAATCAACTGTTTTGTTACGTTCAGTAACGTCAGCTGCACTTACAAATCTGCTTGTTTGCGTAATCAAAGCATAGCCAAGCGGTGCGCGCTTAGGGACGCAGGCATCTACACAAACAACGTGAACATTACGCAACAACATATAAACATTTTAACATGGTTTTTGTTGACTGATGTAACGAAGGTGTTCCATTCCTTACTTTACCCTCCTAGGAGTCGCTATTTTTTCTCTTTTTAAAGTAGCCTGTGCTCTTCCTCACGGTTCAAGCTATCTCCATTCATCTAGCTATCTATTTCATCGAAATCGGTTCAAATGTTTAGTCGTGAAACTGTAACCGACAACGTTATTATGAAAGCATAAGTTAAACACTTTGAGGGTTGTATATGCCTTGTATTCTATGTGTTACCTGCGGCTGTGTTCGCATATCATTAAAATGAAATGAAACGTGCGCATATAATGGCCGGGAGACCTCCTCTCGGTTGTTCGGCCGCTTGGTGTACGTATTTTTATCAGACGCTTTTATACGGTAACTTGCCCGACGATAATAATGAAATGAAGATGACAACAACACAGATACCCAGTCTCGAGCGGAGAAAATCCAACGCGGCCGGAGACGCCACCCGGCATCCCGTGATCGAATGTCGGCATCGCTAACCACATTTTGTTTTTAATTTCTGATGCTATATTTTTCAACATTTTCTAACCTTTTTCCTCCTCTTCTTTTCCGTTACTTAATCTTTATTCTACAAATAAATCCTTTCGTGACGAAAATGGAGAAAAAAGAAAAGAAGAAAAAAAACCTTCTTTGAGATTCTGTTACCAGTCCTGGTCCAGTAAGGACCATTAGCATTCCAAAAGCTTAGTCAGTGCCTATAGAATTTTGACTTGGATACTTTGTCAATGCAGACCACGTGATGTGATTAAGAACTTCTTGAACAGTGCAACATATTTTCTGCCGCACCTTTGTCGAATGATCGAATGTTGCTCTAAGAGATGAGATTGGTAGCATAATATGAGGGGAGTAGCTGTGGTAATCGAGCTGTGAGTAAAGTACGTCACATACCAAGCGTACGACCTGTGTTTTGGCACCGGGAAGTCGATAATGCTAGAGCTCGTTCTGGTAACTAAACCAAATACCTATCATCCCCGCGAGCAAATTGCATTTTGATCCGCAAACAGAATCTAAGTGCGACGGTAACCTCTAACTGACACTTTCTACAAATGGCTCTGTTCAAATGGCTCTGAGCACTATGGGACTTAACATCTATGGTCATCAGTCCCCTAGAACTTAGAACTACTTAAACCTAACTAACCTAAGGACAGCACACAACACCCAGTCATCACGAGGCAGAGAAAATCCCTGACCCCGCCGGGAATCTAACCCAGGAACCCGGGCGTGGGAAACGAGAACGCTACCGCACGACCACAAGCTGCGGACCACTTTCTACAGAGAGGACTTTTAGCATTAGATTGACGTTGTGCAACTTAGCTCTAGTAGGAACTTTCCCATAGATTAAAGTCAACCAAGTGGATTTGACATCTTATGGTAAAAATTTTGATGAATGTTTCGCCAAACTCTGCATATATATATATATATATATATATATATATATATATATATATATATATACACACACACTTAGAGAAAGCTTTCGACAATGTTGACTGGATCACTCTCTTTCAAATTCTAAAGATGGCAGGGGTAAAATACAGGGAGCGAAAGGCTATTTACAATTTGTACAGAAACCAGATGGCAGTTATAAGAGTCGAGGGACATGAAAGAGAAGCAGCGGTTGGGAAGGGAGTGAGACAGGGTTGTAGCCTGTCCCCGATGTTATTCAATCTGTATATTGAGCAAGCAGTAAAGGAAACAAAAGAAAAATTCGTAGTAGGTATTAAAATCCATGGAGAAGAAATAAAAATGTTGAGGTTCGCCGATGAAATTGTAATTCTGTCAGAGACAGGAAATGACTTGGAAGAGCAATTGAACGGAATGGACAGCGTCTTGAAAGGAGGATATAAGATGAACATCAACAAAAGCAAAACGAGGTAATGGAATGTAGTCGAATTAAGTCGGGTGATGCTGAGGGAATTAGATTAGGAAATGAGACACTTAAAGTAGTAAAGGAGTTTTGCTGTTTGGGGAGCAAAATAACTGATGATGGTCGAAGTAGAGAGGATATAAAATGTACACTGGCAATGGCAAGGAAAGCGTTTCTGAAGAAGAGAAATTTGTTAACATCGAGTATAGATTTAAGTGTCAGGAAGTCGTTTCTGAAAGTATTTGTATGGAGTGTAGCCATGTATGGAAGTGAAACATGGACGATAAATAGTTTGGACAAGAAGAGAATAGAAGCTTTCGAAATGTGGTGCTACAGAAGATGCTGAAGATTATATGGGTAGATCACGTAACTAATGAGGAGATATTGAATAGAATTGGGGAGAAGAGGAGTTTGTGGCACAACTTGACAAGAAGAAGGGATCGGTTGGTAGGACACGTTCTGAGGCATCAAGGGATCACAAGTTTAGCATTGGAGGGCAGTGTGGAGGGTAAAAACCGTAGAGGGAGACCAAGAGATGCATACACTAATCAGATTCAGAAGGATGTAGGTTGCAGTAAGTACTGGGAGATGAAGAAGCTTGCACAGGATAGAGTAGCATGGAGACCTGCATCAAACCAGTCTCAGGACTGAAGACAACAACAACAACAACAACAACATAAGAAGCTGTGGAATCGTGGAGGGATTCCTCTCCCCATGTAACATGCCACGATGAAATACGACTGCACATAATGCGACGGGGGTTCTGTGTCGGGCGTGAATATTAGCGGTGACTTATCGATTGGATGACAAGACCATGAGTTGATGACCGATAGTGACGGCATTAAAATAAAATGTGGAGTTTGCAAAATTATTAAACAGCGTTAAACTGGTGACGAAATAAAATAATAATTTGTGGATCAGTAGTTCGCAAATTTTATAATATTCTATTTGTACATGCAACAACATCAGCTGCCCTCCCGTGTCCGCCTGTTAGCTACGGCTGCCCTGTCACATCATAATGGAATGTGGCCTCAGTGAAGGCATTCTACATATAGAGGCACAGTATCTCTCTGTTTATTGTTCTGTATTTAAATGTCGCTGTCATTGTGAGTCTTCAAGCGCCTTAGAAGCTGTAAGTGCCGTGTGACGCTCAGCGGCTAAAATACGATGGGCTTGTGATCCACATTAATATGGAAGTAAGGTGTGTGTGTGTGTGTGTGTGTGTGTGTGTGTGTGTGTGTGTGTGTGTGAACTCCTTAAACTAACGTTAAGAACACACACACACACACACACACACACACACACACACACACACACACACACACACACACACGAGGGAGGACTCGAACCCCCGGCGGGAGGGGCCGCGGAATCCATGACATGACTCTTGAAACCATGCGGTCACTCCGCGCAGCTGGAAATACGGATTAAGCACGTTGCGGACTGAATAAGCATTGTATTTATTACGTTTAATCGCGTTATGTCGGACATTTTCACAAATATGGTGTAGTTCAAAAGTCAAAGAGAAAATACCTTTTTCGAATAGTAATTACGTCTCCGTATTTCGCGTTATACTCTTCAAATCAGTAGATGTCTTGTACTACACTTTCAAGGTAGCTATGTTATTGCCCAGCGTTCACAGTGTCTACTACGAAAACTTATCAAAATCGCTGCAGTAGTTTAGTCCTGAAAGCTTAACAGACAGAGTTACTTTCGCATTTTTATGGCTAACTATGGACTGTTTTTCCCTAGCTGCGATAGACTAGCGCACTATGTAATATAACGCAATTATTTTGTTAAGATGTGTTACCAGTTTTGAAATGTGTAGATTCTTCTGATGAAGTCCGATAATATTCTGAAGCATTTCGACCAGTTCGCTAATCTTAGGTTAGTAAATGGGTCTGCGTTGGCAGTGATGCTCGATAGATAGCAACAAAAAGAGTTCCTTACAGGGGAAATTGAGGAAGGATCATTATTTGAACCTTTCTCTTTTATTTGATAAACACAAGATCCACTGCACATAACCAGCAAGTCATTGAATTTATCGTGTGTACTTGTAAACACACTTTCACATACGTGAGACTTTCGTTCGAATAAAAATAGTTCTCATGCGCTGCTTCGGGAAGATTCTTCGTGTGGTTTCTGTTGGTTGTAAGCTGAATGCAGGAACTGCAAGCCCCTCCGCGGTATTCAACATTACCAGCTCGACTGCTATTTGGGTGAAAAGTCACCGCCCTGGCCGAACAGCCTGCTCTATCTAAGAGAAAAGGAAATGTGAATACACTGACACATGGTAACGAACGTTTCTTCGCTCTTATTTGCGTTTCACATCTTGTGAAAAGCTCACTAATTGTGTACCCCAAACCACGAGGAATTCCACTGAGGCAGCAAAGTTTTCGCGAAGACTACTAAGTACGAATTCATACTACCTAACAGCTCAAGTTGCAACAACACCTACTTCTTGTACTTCACTATAGGCTGTACCACTACACACAGCAAAAATTATTTTCAAAGCAACAGTTAAATCATACATCTGAGAGAAGGAAATCTCACAGGAGCTCAACGAGGCTTTAACACACATACTCTAAATATATTTTTGTCTCAAATAACTGAACATTTACATTGACTTCCAAACGATAATGGCTTGAAACTTGTTTGCTCCAAACATATTTTTGTCTGAAATGTCTACATGTATAAATTACATTGTAGATTTCTATTTAATTTGATGCAAATATGCTATCATAATTATGCGTATTGTTTACTACATATTAGTCTCTCGATAATTATAGATCCACTCGGATAGTGCAATGTGCAGCGCAGTAGCTTCAGACACAGGGCGGATTAGCTACCGTGATCTGGCTCACTGGGCAGACTGAGTATAATTTTTAGGAGTTTTTCTACTCTCGTTTAGGAAAATGCTGGGCTGTTCTCCAAACTGAGGAGCGTTTTTTCAAAATTTTATAAATCCAACAGACACAGTTTTCCATAAATTGAATTTTCTGTTTTAATCTAGATAGATATAGATAGATATGTTTGAGCATTTTTATTTTTACATGGCTACTAGATTCCACAGATATTAATAAACCGTTGTTGGGTTGGGGTTGGGTTGTTTTGGGGAAGGAAACCAGACAGCGAGGTCATCGGTCTCATTAGATTAGGGAAGGACGAGGAAGGAATTCGGCCGTGCCCTTTCAAAGGAACCATCCCGGCATTTCCCTGGAGCGATTCAGGGAAATCACGGAAAACCTAAATCAGGATGGCCGGACGCGGGATTGAACCGTCGTCCTCCAGAATGCGAGTCCAGTGTCTAACCACTGCGCCACCTCGCTCGGTAATAAACCGTTGTAATGAAACATATTAAATTTTAATTTTTGTAACAATATATTCAGGCGTGATTTTTCAGCTTTTTTCTTTCGAAAGTTGATAAATGCTTATAATTATTTCTGGTATCAGTTAAACTGCCTTCCTTAACTCTGTGTATTTTTTTACACGACTAATATTTTATTGATCTAGTATTCACTATGGGCCGGTAATGTTGTAAAACGTATATTTTTGCATATATTATTGTATACCGCAATTTTTAAATTTAAACGTTTTGACTTTATTAAGAGTACAAACAACAACAAAAGAAATACAGTGACATAATACAGTAACAGCAGTGATAACAATTTTTGCATTATTCTTTAAGTTATATGATTATTATCAGTACTGTACAAAGTATGAAATGAGCAACAAAAAATGTATTGCATGTGCAATCACATTGTTACCGTCAAGTTTTCCCTCTTACATCTATGTATTATTCGTCTAGGACATCTTTGTAAAACTCCCTTGCGTCCTTTGGAATTCAAAATACTTTAGAAACGTAGAAACATCTTTCTTCTTTTGTTCGATTTTGTTTTGGGAAAAAGGTATGGTAGTATGTAGCTTGTGCTGGATCTCCAGAATATGTATTACTTACTGACGTGTTAACAATTTTCTTTGCTTTCTTTCATGAGATGACACGATGCCTGTTCATTTTGAATGACAGCTTGTCTTTAGTACTTCCTGTGCACTATCTTTTAGATTTTCAACAGTCCAGTCCGCGTTTAGAACTTTCGAGAGCACCATGCTCTTCTAAAATGTCGGAATATTTCTTAGAAGACAAGATGCTTTCTTTTTTTCTGTAAGACTTCTCAGCTCTACCAAACAATAGGTCTGCAGGCCACGAACAGGTAACAATTGACGAATATATTGAATTTTGTGCTCTTTTACAGGAAGCATCACCATCAAACAACTGTTTTTATTTTGGTTGCTGCAATAGTCTGAGAATAAATGTACAGTACTGGTGCCATCATCTCGTTGCTTTTTATCTAAGTCATGAAGAAAGTCCAGCAAAGCCGAGGAAACTTGAGTGCATCCTGTTGAAGATTATGTCTCCAATCAGGTGTAGAAAACGATGCTTCCCTTTTTTGCTCCTTGCTATAGCTCATGATGCACACACAGATTGTATAGCCATACATGTCTAGCTAATAAAATCTTACTAACTGATAGTTTTGGAACAGGCTGCTTTCGCGGCATGTCAAAGCAAATCTTAATGACAGGATTATCTTCCTTCATTATATCACAAAACCGCATTGCACGAATTTTACGTAATTTTTGTCTAGTTCGTAGTTCATTCATCTTTTGCAGACATGTTCCAACTTTTATTTCAATTAAACCAAACTTACAAGTGGAGCATGTATCGATATGAGGTGTCCTGAATGATAGATTGAAATGTTTGTAAAATATATATGCTTGTATTTTGATAAGGAGCATTGTTTCAGTCCACTATTTTCTTTCTTCACTGAATCTCTTGAACATTTTTATTGACTGTGAGATCTGAAGGTAAATAATCTCGCGTACTCTTCCCCCTTCCAGGATGGCTCTGGCTACATTTATATTTCTTTGTATCATTCTTAATGGCAACAGTTCTGTCGCCTCCTCGCCTTTGCTTTGGAAACCTTCCTCCTTCGTGGAACCTGTTTGCTAGATAGGATGACCTGTCCTTTACTAAGACAGATACTTCCTGGAAAGTAGCAGCACAAACAGGCACTAATCCACCATTCCTTTTTTCCAATGCTATACTTCACTGTCACTATTTTCCTCTTTTTTGTATTCTGGATATCGACTACGCTGCGTTGAGGTGAAGAAATAGTCAGAAATTTTAACAGAAACTTATCTTGATTCATTTTCTTTAACAATGCTACGTGATAATGAAAATGGGCAATGTCTTCATAGCACAATTCAGCTGTTTTGCGTTCGTTCATTCCTGTAGCTTTTGAAGTCCATGATAGCATTTAAAAATAGGTTCCTTTTTACACTTCTTGCCTTCCGTGTGAGATCGATGTGAGCTCTTCTTGAACAGGGATTTTGTCCCATCGGAACATTCTTTCACCTGTGCGCCGTTTTCAGAATCACAAGAATCACCATCTATTTAGCTTCCGCTTCCAATTACACGTGAGAGTCAAGTGAAAATGAATGTGAAAGTAAGCTACAAGTATTCCGATGACAATGAGGTCTGGCGACAACACTATTCCCGCCAGAAAATTTTGTTACAACAATGAATAACACCGCTTAAAGCAATGACTGTACTACATAATTGTTAATTGCTTGCTGCAAAAAGAAAGCCGAGACAGGAGAGAGTAATTATATTGCATTTGTCGACTTTTGTTGTAGCTGTAAGAATGCATACTCTTGTGATTTCGAGTGTTCATATACTCAGCAGTAGTCGAAGTTTGCTAAAACGTGGTTCAGGGGTGATAACGGTCAACATTATGCCACCACCAATCAATTTTGAAATTTTTTGGGTATATCGAGTTTCGAAAAAACGCTGCTCAGTTCTGCCTCAGAGAATATGGTACACAAACAGTTAAATACGATACCACACAGAACGAGGTTTACACGCTTCGCAGACAAATGGCGCACTTTACTTCCCTACCTGAGGTTACCTTGACGACTGTGACGTCAGGAATGGGCTCCGGACACAAAATTGATTAATAAAATGAAATGTACCATATCCTGACAGACGCGAATCCGGTAGTAGACGGTATAATTCTTAGACAAAAGAAAGATGGACTCTATCGCAGGTTGTAAATGTGTTCATTATTACTTTCCAATGCAATCTTACGCGGTAGTAGAAAGTATTACTATTTTTGTTGTAAAATTATTAATTCTCTACATCCGGAAAAAATGACCGAATGTATACAAATTCAGTGTATAGAAGTGAGTGCCATAAAATAATATTTGATTAAAGGTACAGAGAGCGTGGACCATATGGCACTCTATCGTGTCCTGTGCGAAGGGGCCAGTGTTACGTAAATCTCGGAATTGGAGGCGTGAGAGTACGCTTCGCAGAAAATCAGTGATTACCGTAGCATAGTGATGGGAGAGGGATTGATCACACTATGTCGTTACTAGTTGTACAGAGCGTGCTGCAAAGAGAGTGATTGGTTTGTGTGTGTGTGTGTGTGTGTGTGTGTGTGTGTGTGTGTGTGTGTGTGTGTATTTGTGTGCAGCTGTGGAGGAGAAAATTATTTTTGGTCTTGGTTTGTCTGTTTCCTCCCGATATTTGTTACCGTACCCTAGCCGCCTATGGTTTCGTCAGCACTCAGACTTCTACTGCTACACTTACTGATGCAGCTCGCTGAAGAAGGGTAGTTCTGAAGGATTTGGTACAGCCTGAAAGTAAATGGAAAACAAAACAGCTGCGCCGCGTACATATCAATACCTACAGCTGAAAATTCATTTCTTCCTCCGTACCTGTGGAAAGAATAAACTTCAAACTTCAGTAGGTAATTGTTCGATGAAAAATCAGTGCCTTAAAGAATATTCCCTACATTCTGAAAACGCTTTGATCACAAATAAAGCAAAGAAAACTGTTACAGTGGCACAAATCCAGTCTACCTTGACTAGGTTCTCAAGTGTCATATTAAAGAAATAATCAGTTACAAGTCCATAACGGCTGGCAAAAAATTGGAATAACATCGCCTTCAAATAGTTCAGTAGATATTTTTCCAAAGCAGATTCGTCACGAAAATGAATGTTCGTCACAAAATTGTGAGTACTATGCAGAAATCCATTGACTATGCAGTTACCTATTAACTTATTCTCGGGTCAGAAACTTACAAACCAAGAAACAGAATAATTAGATTGGGAAAACACAACATGTGCGGTGAGGTTGCATCTTCATATGGAATGTGCCCCGAATTTATCAATCTCCAAGGTGCTTACGATGATATGAATGATATTCTTAGTGCAGGACGTCGGGGATAGAAGGCGCTGAAGCATGTGACTTTCCCACATTCATTGTACGTATCAACAATATTGTCTCATTTCTTCTTACTGTTCTTGGATCCTCCCCTTTTGGGTCATAATCTCTTAGTAACTTCCATACCAATCAGATTTCACTATGTGCTGTGCATGTCGCTCGGCTGCTGTCATCCAAGTCCGGCAGTGAGGAGTTCTCTCCTCTCACACTTCGGCCACGTCTTCTCGGGAGCCGTGGTAAATTTCTTCAGTGATCGTTGGAAGCCCTTCCTGTACATAAACGCCGGCCGATGTGGCCGAGCAGTTTTAGGCGTTTCAATCTGGAACCGCGCGACCGCTACGGACGCAGGTTCGAATCCTGCCTCGGGCATGGTTGTGTGTGACGTCTTTAGGTTAGTTAGGTTTAAGTAGTTCTAAGTTCTAGGGGACTGATGACCTCAGATGTTAAGTCCCATAGTGATCAGAGCCATTTGAACCATTTGTACATCAACCGATGAGGTGGAAAAGTTGTAAGTAGGCTGTTTAGGTTTTTTTATTGGTAACGCCACGTAGCGCTCTGTATGAAAATCACTGGCTGTGCTGTGTGCAGTCTGTGGCTGGTTTGCATTGTTGTTTGCTATTGTAGTGTTGGGCAGCTGGATGTTAAACAGCGCGTAGCGTTGCGTAGTTGGAAGTGAGCCGCCAGCAGTAGTGGATGTGGGGAGAGAAATGGCGGAGTTTTGAGAGCGGATGATCTGGACGTGTGTCCATCAGAGACAGTAAATTTATAAGACTGGATGTCATGAACTGCTGTTAATATTATGACATATGAACATTATTAAAGTAACTACATTGTTTGTTCTCTGTCAAAATCTTTCATTTGCTAAGTATGCCTATCAGTAGTTAGTGCCTTCAGTAGTTTGAATCTTTTATTTAGCTGGCAGTAGTGGCGCTCGCTGTATTGCAGTAGTTTGAGTAACGAAGATTTTTGTGAGGTAAGTGATTTGTGAAAGGTATAGGTTTTTGTTAGTCAGGGCCGTTATTTTGTAGGGATTATTTAAATTCAGATTGCGTTGCGCTAAAAATATTGTGTGTCAGATTAGTGTTGATCAGAATAGGTAAAGAGCGAAATGTCTGAGTACGTTCAGTTCTGCTCAGCTGTTTGAAAATCAAATAATGTAAGAGGTTTATCAGCACAGTAATTCATTCATATGAAACGTCCCCTTAGAAAAATTGATAAATTACTGTGCTGATAAACCTCTTACATTATTTGATTTTCAAACAGCTGAGCAGAACTGAACGTACTCACACATTTCGCTCTTTACCTATTCTGATCAACACTAAACTGACACACATTATTTTTAGCGCAACGCAATCTGACTTTTAATAATCCCTACAAAAGAATGGCCCTGACTAACAATAACCTATACCTTTCACAAATCACTTACCTCACAAAAATCTCAAACTACTGCAATACAGCGAGTGCCACTACTGCCAGTTAAATAAAAGATTCAAATTACTGAAGGCACTAACTACTGATAGGCATACTTAGCAAATGAAAGATTTTGATAAAGAACAAACAATGTATTTACCTTAATAGTGTTCAAAAATCATAATATATATAGCAGTTCATGACATCCAGTCTTACAAATTTACTGTCTCTGATGGACACACGTCCAGATCATCCGCTCTCAGAACTCTGTCATTTCTCTCCCCACATCCTCCACTGCTGGCGGCTCACCTCCAACTACACAACGCTACGCGCTGGTTAGCACCCAGCTGCCCAACACTACAATAGCAAACAACAATGCAAACCAGCCAAAGACTGCACACAGCACAGCCAGTGAATTTCATACAGAGCGCTACGTGGCGTTACCAATAAAAAACCCTAAACAGTCTACTTACAAAGTATCTGCTTGCCATGGTGGGTGCTGCTCTGCTCGGGGTACAGAGGGTGCTGTTATCGCAGCTAGGGAATAAAGGTTATCTGCTGCAATACGTTTGAGGCAACCTGTAATCACCCTACGTGTTTCACTGAGCGCTGGCTGGCACACGATGATCTGTACCATACTGGTAGGGCACACTGCTCGCTAAAAAGCACCCGTCTGCCTTTGCAGATTGTTGGATAGTGCACGCAGGCGGCAGACGGAAAACGCCTAGAACAGTGTAAGAGGTGTGATCAGAAAATAATGGGAGTTTTTGTTTTTCTTGAATAAACTTTATTTACCAAAATCAGCTCTGCCCCTATCAAAGTAATCCCCCTCACATATTATACGCTTGTGCCAGCGCTTTTCCGGTCTTGGAAGCACATCTCGAACTCACACAAGGTTAGGGTGTACAGTTCCTTCAGCTAATCTCTTTTTGTCTCATCAAAGGTGGCAAAACCACGCACTTTCATGGTCCTCTTCAGCCTCGGCGATAGAAACAAGGCGCAGGGAGCCACGTCCGGAGAACACGGAGGCTGAGGCAAGATAACAGTTTCGTTCTTTGCCAAAAAAACCACGAACAAGTGTTGAGGTGTGGGCAGCAGCATTATCGTGATGCGGTTTCCCGAGTTGTTTAGCCACAATTCTGGTCGTTTTCTTCGGATTGCTTCAAGCAAACGGCGCGTTACTTCCTAGTAATAGTCCTTATTGACCGTACGCCTAAAAAAGTGGTTCAAATGGCTCTGAACACTATGGAACATCTGAGGTCGTCAGTCCGCTAGAACTTAGAACTGCGTAAACCTAACTAACCTAAGGACATCACACGCATCCATGCCCGAGGCAGGATTCGAACCTGCGACCGTAGCAGCAGCGCGGTTCCGGACTGAAGCGCCTAGAACCGCTCGCACACAGCGGCCGGCGGCGGTCGTCGCCTTCATCGTCTTCTCGACCTTCTTTGAAACATTTATACCACTCGTAAACTCTTGTCTCACTCATAACAGATTCACAAAAAGCCACAGTCAACATTTAGAGGAGGAGCATTAGTATTTAACGTCCCGTCGACAACGAGGTCATTAGAGACGGAGTACACGCTCGGATTAGAGAAAGATGGAGCAGGAAAGTGGCCTTGTCCTTTCGCAGGAGCCATACCGACATTTGCCTTAAACAATTTAGGGGAATCACGGTAAACATAGATCAGGATGGCAGGACGCGGGTTTGAACCGTCGTGGTTCTGAATGCGAGTCCCGTGTGATAACCACTACGCACCCCGCTCAGTCAATATTTTGAGTGCGGTACTGCACTTTACACCATTTTTCAAGTATAATTTAATGCGAATTCTTTGGTCCATCTTTTCCGAAAGTAAAAATTCGCCAAGCACTCGATAACACTTATAACCTTTTCGACTGTCAACTATAAACTAAATATTCAAAATAGCTGAAAATGCAAACTTACATCAGGAACGTGCCTCCCAATAAGATTTTAAAAAATTGAAAATCGAATGAGTAAGGCCTGAGAAGTTAAAAAATAACCGCTACTTTCTGAGCACACTTCTTATATCCGACACTGCGGCACTACAATTTGTGCGTCCACCGTACGTCAATGGTGCGACGTCTGTTACAGGAACTTGGGATGGTGACGTGCATTTGATCATATTTTCTTCCATTGTTAAGAAACCATAATCGTTTCACGCCTAAAACGGGAGCGTGAACGCCATCGTTGGCTTGTGACGAAATGCTGGTTATTCGGATGCGTGTCGCTCAATGTGTTCTGCAATTATGGCTGCCACGGGTTATACGGTTTGGAGCGCTATTGTATGCAAGACGGTGGCCAAAATGAAGCTGAGCTGGAAAATATTTATGCGTGTGGCACGGCATTAGTTACCATATTTAATAAGCAGGAGACGTGTTCTTTGTGGAAGATACTATTAATGGCCATTGTTATCGCCGATACAACGCTGAGCGCCACAACCGAATTCCGGGATGATCTTTTGAAAATGACAGGTCGATTTCCTTTCTTTTAATGACCTCTTGACCAACGGGGCGATAAAAACTAAACTCCTTATTTCCGCTGTACATGATTTATCAAACTATTACATACGATTAGCAGCTCTGTCTGAGGGATTGCAGCAGCATTATTTTCAACGCTCTGTTGCAAATCTTCCATACTGAGGAAATTGTTTTAATTCACTTTGACCTTAACCTTGCACAACAAGCAAAAAACACAGAGAGGGATCAGATGGTCGTGCAGGACAGGAGTTTCCACTGTCTTTGGCGACCCGTTGTGTTTCTGCTAAAGTTTCATATATAGTACGAACTCTCGACGCATCATGATAAATAGAATGTCTATACCGCTTTTTAGTGCTGTATTTCCTCTTTGTATTCCGTTGTTACGAAGTGTTAAGTACTCTTTTGTGGCCAGTTTAAATTTTAGCCATTCAGCATATGCGGCCTAGAGTCATGGGTAGTGATGGCAACGTGAATTGCATCCATTACAACAGGATGGTTTCAAAACCTGCTCATTGTACTGCCTTTTCTTCATTGTACTCCATATCACTTAATTTGGCACTCAGCAAGAAAATCCTCAGCCACTACTGGTGAGAACTCAACTTTTTTTGTGTGTCAAACTCTTCATTTTAGCCTAGCAGTCACATTCAACAATATTTTTTGTTACCATGTACCTAATACCGAGCAAACAGTAAATGCAACTAGAGAAAAATTTATAAAAGAAATCTAAGACCAGGAGGAAGACATACATATAAACACTGAGGTTTGCCTATGTATTTCTACAGTAGTAGGTTCAAGACTTGTAACATCGAACGATTGGATACATGTTGCCTTGAAAAGGGGGTGACATGAATATCAACAAACATAACACAGTGATGATGAAGTGTTGTAGAATGCTCAGTGAATTAGATTTAGAAATGAGACGCAAAAGGTGTTGGATGAGTTTTCTACTTTGGTAGCAAAATAACTGACGATGACCGAATCAGAGACACTTAAAATGGGGAACAATTGTAGCAAGAAAACTTTTTTCTGAGAAGACAAAATGTGTTAATTTGCAATTTAAACTGAAGTTCAAAGAAGCCATTTCTGAAAGTCTTACACACTGAGGTGACAAAAGTCATGGGATACCTCCTAATATCTTGTCGGACCCAGTTTGGTCCGGCGTAGTGTACCAAGTCGATGTGGCGTGGGCATCTAAAGTCGTTGGTAGTGCCCTGCAAAAACATTGAGTCATGTAGCCTCTATTTCTGCCCAGAACTGCGAATAGTCTATTCCATGTAAACACAACCTACATCACTTTGGAGCCACAACCAGCTTTCACAGTGCCTGGTTTACAACTTGGGTCCATGGTATTCGTTCTGTCTGAACCACATTCGAACCCTAGCATCAGCTTTTACCAACTGAAATTGGGACTCACCTGACTAGGCCACGCCGTCCGTTGTGGCCGAGCGGTTCTAAGCGCATCAGTCTGGAACCACGCGACCGCAACGGTCGCAGGTTCGAATCCTGCCTCGGGTATGGATGTGTGTGATGTCCTTAGGTTAGTTAGGTTTAAGTAGTTCTAAGTTCTAGGGACCTGATGACCTCCGATGTTAAGTCCCATAGTGCTCAGAGCCATTTGAACCATTTTTTGAGTAGGCCACGGCTTTCCAGTCGTCTAGGGTCCAACCGATATGGTCACGAGTCCAGGAGAGGCGCTGCAGGCTGCCACAGCCCATTAACGCCAAATTTCGCCTCAGTGTCCCAACGGATACGTTCGTCGTACGTCCCATACTGACTTCTGTGTTTACTTCACGCAGTGTTGCTTGTCTGTTAGCACTGCGACTCTAGGTAAGCGCTGCTGCTCTCAATCTCGTTAAGCGAAGTCCGCCGGCCACTACATCGTCTGTGGTGAGAGGTAATGCCTGAAATGTGATATTCTCGGCACACTCTTGACACTGTGGATCTCGGAATATTGAATTCACTTACGATTTCCGAAATGGTATGTCCCATTCGTTTTGCTCCAAAAACCATTCCGCGTTCAAATTCTATTCATTTCCGTCACGTCTGAAACCTTCTCATATGAATTATTTGAGTAAAAAAGACAGCTCCTCCAATTCACTGTCCTTTTATACCTTGTGTACGCGATATTACCGCCATCTATATATGTGTGTGCAAACCACTATCCTACGACCTTTGTCACCTAACTGTATGTCAGTGAAACATTTTCGAAAAACAGTACAGACGAGCAGAATACAGGAATAGTAGAAATGTGATGTTCCAGAAGAATGTTGAAGATAATACTTGTAGATACCTATAGTATAACCAATGAGTAGGTAGTGAATCGAGTCAAGGTAAAACAATGTTACAAAAATAACATGACTAAAAGAAGGGATAGGTTGATGGAACACATCCTGTGGCGTGAAGAAGTAGTGAACATGGTAATGGTGGGAAGCCTAGGCGGTAAAATTTCTGGACGAAAGCCAAGGCTCGACTGTACTAAGATATTCAGATGGACTTAAGCTACAGTAGTTGTGTACAGGTGAAGAGAGTTGAGCAGGAAAGCCTTTTATGGAGAACTGCATCAAACCAGCCTTTGGACTTAACCCCAAAAAATAGCTGTAACATTTTCTGTCACATTTATCTTTCTCGGTGTTGCATCGGTGCATAGTAGTGATTTACAGCCTACATGACCACAGTATGCAAAAGCGTTATTCGGTGACCTACATAAACATATTTTCCACTTGGTCAGAAGTCTGTCTATATAGGACAAACAAGTTAAGCAAGTCAGTGAATTCGAAAGTCAACATCGATTAAATGAATATTACTTTCGAAGTGCTCCACTATAGAAAAATATTCCATTGGGAAGGAAGGTGAATTATTATCAGCCTTTATGATGATCGATGTGAAGGTACATAAATTAGTGAAATAAACATTTTACCAGTGTGCCCTTGAACCTCTTCTCCAGTACTGCACTTTGTCAGGAACTTTGTTATAATCGAGTGGGTGAAGTTGTTGATTAATGTTAAAGGACTCCTGTAGCATTCGTGTCGATAGTTTGTGGAGTCCAGTACGAAATATTGCAAAACAAAAGAAGCGCCATAAGCGGAAGGCAACTTCATAGGAGTAGGGAAGATGTTTTATAACCGGTACTGTTATATTTTAGACACACATCGCTAAAGTGGCTTAATCACAAAAATATGGGAATTTGTCAACGTACAGAAGTATATGCTTCATTTCCCACACACTAAAAGTAGGCTTAACATATTTTTATCAGACATAGGAGAATGAAGGAAACTAAATGTATGAGCCTGATGTGTCTCTCAAAATGCTTGTTATCAAAGCACTGAAATAATTTATTTCTATTTTTTTAACTAAGCAAAAGGTAGAGTCCGTCCAAGTTCTTTAAGCCCATTATTTCGATGATCTCAGAAGACAGAAGATATCTGTAAAACAGAAAGATCGCTTCATGAAGACATTTAATCATTTCACATTTTTGGACGGAGTAATTATGTCATCTTTTCGACATTATTATCAAAATTCTCGAATATCGTATGACTCCTTCATTAGTGGATTGTCGGGTAAGAATCACCAGGGAGCATGGTGCACCGCCTAGCGGAGAAAGCTGGAACTTCTTTACGGCAGGCAGGCAGGTGGCTTCATCTATACGGCGAACAGGGAAACGTGGGTCCGTAAGGTCAAAGGTGAACTAGAAGAGTTCGTTACACAGTCTTGTTTTCTACAATTGGACAGGATTTAATAACTATTAAGATAAAGGGAGAAATATTAATATTAATGTACGAAGAAATGACGCCACCCAAGAGCAGAGTGGACGCTACTGCATTACATACCAACAGAAATCACTTATAATTACGTTGCGTTTATCCTCCTAACAATGCTTCGTTTACTTATCAGGCCGTTGAATGTGGTAAAATTCGACAATTACTTTTCAGTCTGAAGGAAATATATTTGCAACTGGTGAATGACAGTTATCCATGATTTCAGCATTTCTGTTGACGTACGCTGCAAATATTTGATTTATAATTTTAGGCAAATGCCCTATGTCTGTTGAAACTGTCGCTTTGTTCATAAATAAATACAAAAACAACATTATTTGCAGTGTTTAATTTGTGGAATTTATTTGATGGAACATTTTTAACTGGCATAAACATAGTGACAAAGAAAGTTGTCTAGATAATTTGGCGAATTATGCAGTAACAAGGCTTGCCTCTGTGTCGAAATGGTTTTACGCTTACCCTTGACAGGTTCAAAATGGAATTACAAACCACTTTATCACAAAATAAAGAAATTGTTCCTAATATAAAGGTCGAAAGTATTCTAGAGTTTCATATATCCATAATTAATACGATGGAAAGGAAAACACTTATAAAGCTTGAAAGGAATGAATTCATGAGCAAGGACATGACAAAGTCGAGTATGAAAATTTATTTAAAAATAGAGAAGAGTCTAGATTAACTTAGGCAGCAATTTGAGCATCTTAGAAAAGAAACAGTATACAGACATAGACGGAAGAGGTGACTATTTAGTAGAGTTGCTTATGCATGCAGCAACCGATGGCAAAATAATCTCAAATGTAACAAAGCAAATATTAAGTAGGGGGCTGTAATATCCAGGAAACTGTTATGGGGACGTGACAGAATGAATGCACCGAAAATAATTATTCGAGTTGGAACGATGCAATGAAAATATGGCAAAAGAAACAACTGAAAATTAGAAGCTATGGAAATATAAAAATTATTTTAGGCGTACATCACTTTTCATCAGTTAGAGCTGGATATGGCACTACACCCAACAATAAAGGAGAAAACGGTGCAAGCCAACAGTTTCTCTATAGTTTTGCTTACATCGAACGAACAAGAAGAAGCCAAAAACACACACAGACAGGTGGTAATGAATCTGATGGCATACCGAGAATAGTGCCACATGATGTTCACAAAGCTATTCGGGGAATGAAGAAAACGAAGGCGGCAGATGATGCAGTTTCAGCAGAAAAGACTGTAAATGGATAAAAGTTATACAAAAGAACGCTGAAAAATCATGTAAGAGTATTTGTGAAAGAAGACAGTTCCTTGAAACTAAAACAATATTGTGATTAATTTTCGCGACGAAAAGGTGGAAGAACATACAGAAATATGACAGATGCGTCATTGATCTTTTGGTTGTGTACATGGTTTTCCATATAATTATCACCAACTGAATACAAACAAGAACCAATGGGTTTAAATAAAGCGTAGGAAGAGCCTTTAGAAGTCGTTGCAACACAATACACTAGATGTAATTTCCAAAATAAACTGAAGAAGGAACAATAATTAAGAATTACTACTTTACCTGGCATTCGTACATTTCTGCTCAGCTTGGAAGATAAAAATATTATCAGTTCTCTAGTACTGTGGTAGCACACTGTTGAAAACGTACACTGATGTGCAGAACTTACGGAAGGAAATAATGTTTGTATGATGTGTCACAGCCAGGCAACATAGCTCGATGAAACTTGACTATAGCAGTACATACACTGAGGTGACAATAGTCATGTGATAGTGATACGCACATATACAGATGGCATATACAGGGTATAAAACAGCAGTGCACAGCTGGAGCTGTCACTTGCAGTCAGGTGATTCATGTACAAAGGTTTCCAACTTGATTATGGCTGCACGACGGAAATTAACACACCTTCAACACTGAATGGTAACTGGAGCTAGACTCATAGGACATTTCATTTGGAAAATCGTAAGAGAATTCAATATTCCGAGGCGCAGTGAGTCAAGAGTGTGCCAAAATACCACATTTCAGGCATTACCTCTCACTACAGGCAACGCAGAGGCCGAAGGTCTTCACTTAACGACCGAGAGCAGCGGCGTTATGTTAGAGCTGTCAGTGCTAACAGACAAGCAACACTGAGTGGATAGAACGCAGAAATAAATCTGGTACGCACGAGGAATGTATCCGTTAGAGCGGTGCGGCAATATTTGGCGTTGATGGGGTATGGCAGCAGACAACAGACGGGAGTGCTTTTGCTAATATCACGACATCGTCTGCTGACACATTCCTAGGTTTGTGACCACAACCCTTAGATCGTAGACGACTCGAAAACCGTGGCCCGGTCAGATGAGTTCAGACTTCAGTTGATAAGAGCAGACGATAGGGTTCGAGCGTATTACAGCCCCACGAATCCATGGGTGAGCTATGTTTACGTGGAAAGTGTCCTCTGGTCCAAATGAACAGATCATTGACTGGCTTGGCTCTAGGCACTATGGGACTTCACAGCTGACGTCATCAGTCCCCTAGACTTACAACTAGTTAAACCTAACTAGCCTAAGGACACCACACACATCCATTCCCGAGGCAGGATTCGAACCTGCTACTGTAGCAGCAGCGTGGTTCCAGACTGAAGCGCGTCGAACGGCTCGGCCACAACGGCCGGCCATTGACTGGCTTCATGTTCCCAAAAACGATGGAATTTTTATGGATGACAATGCGCCATGTCGCTGGGCCACAATTGTTTGCGATTGGTTTCGTCGGTTGGTTGATTTGGGTGAGAGGACCCATCGGTCCCAGCGGATTAAGGAAAGACGGGGAAAGAACTCGGCCGTGTCCAGTCAAAGGAACAAGGAAAACTTAAGTCAGGATGGCCGGACGCGGGTTTCAACCGTCGTCCTCCCGAATGCGAGTCCTTCTGTACTAACGATAGGTATGAAGAACATTCTGGACAATTCGAGCGAATGATTTGCCACCAAGATCGCCCAACAAGAATCCAACAGAACATTTATGGGACACAATTGAGAGGTCAGTTCGGGCACAAATGCCTATACTGGCAACAGTTTCGCACTTAAGGACGGATTTAGAGGAAGCATGGCTCAGTATTTCTGCAGGGGACTTCCAACGACTTGTTGGGTGAATACCACGTCGAGCTGCTACACTACACCGGGAGAAAGGAAGTCTGACATGATATTTGAAGGTGTGCCACGGCTTTTGTGACCTCAGTGTATAAAGGATTGCTGCAGTATAGCGAAGTAATACTCAGTGAGACGATCAGAAACGACATTTTTATTCAAGGAGAATTCGACAGCGGCAGGATCGTGGTCTATCGAGAGTCAACAGTTTTGGTGATATGGAAACATCTTCATGGCTTTTGTTTCTACTAATTTTCCACTGCCCTGATGAAGTGTAGTGGAAGTTGTAGCATCGATGTACATATTCAGAAGTACAATATACCCTCATTAATACAGAGTTGAGTAATTTGTTATTTGTGGTAATTGAGATTCACTTTTTAAAAAAAGATTTTGAACTGAAACGTAGCTTTACTTTACTGTACATCATTTCTGCCAATGAATTTATAGTAGAATGTTGAACGGACCTCCTCCCCATACGCTCCACCCGTGGACGGTGATGAATGACATATGTATCACTGTTGGTGACAAATATGCAAGAAATTAAAAGCCCACTCAATTCGCTTGTTGAAGCCTGCGTGAAGAGTTGTGCTGAATTCCGCGATCCCTTAGCAATACATTACAGTGTAGCGCACTACAATACAGCAACCAAGATGAGTCTTAAGAGTATCAATCGAAATGTGCAGAAGATAAAATGAGAGTGCTTGATGAAATACTAGCACAGAGTTTCCACAATGTGTTAGCATAGAGTTTGGCATTGCCGAGTCGAGTTCTTACATTAACAAAAATCACAAGAAAATTTTAGACTTCTTGTTGAAACGCAGTGATCTTGACGGAAAACAGAAACAGACATTTGGATAAAAAACGACCACTATTGAGTGGTACTGTGTACACGGGTTACAGACAATGAAACTGTGTCGAAGTTTCTGTAAGTCATGTCGAACAGCAGGCTGTGGAAAGAACTGCAGATAAATTAAGCTGAACAGGTTTCAAGGATAGTACTGAATGAGGGGTGAGTTTCCGTAATGGACACAATATTTCCAATAGAAAAGTGTGTAGAGAGAGTTTAAGTGCACATGTTGTGGACAATGAATCATTTCGCAAAGAATTATAGACTTTTTCAGAAGAGGGAAATCTGCTTTTAGCACAGGTCCGCAAAGCAGATCAAACAGGTTTGTTTTGGAAGACTAAATGCGACAGTACACTGGCCAGTAGGAAAGGCAGTTCTTCATCTGAATGTAAATTTATTAAGGAACGAAATACTGATATTTTGTGTGCTGATATTTTGACGGTGTACACTGTTTAAAAATCACTCGTAATTGGTAAATGAGGAAAATCCACGGAAATCTAAAATATTAAGCTGCAGCACATAATATTACAGTTCACCTGGTTTTTATTTGCTATGCACCCCGTACGCAACGTGTTGTGACTTGGCAAGACAGCCAAGCCACTAGGAGGTAGCCGAAAGGCACGCGTTTAAGCTCACGCAGGCTGGCGTGAGGTCTGGAACAGTTAAAGGAGTTGAGTCTAGTAAAAAAAGTACGTAGCTTCTGGAATACTTAACTTTAATCCATAATTGGTGAACATCGGTCTGACGCTACATGCATCACAAGATAAATAGCAAATGATAATGCGCCTTCCCCCCCCCCCCCCCCTCCCCACCATGAACCATGGACCTTGCCGTTGGTGGGGAGGCTTGCGTGCCTCAGCGATACAGATGACCGTACCGTAGGTGCAACCACAACGGAGGGGTATCTGTTGAGAGGCCAGACAAACGTGTGGTTCCTGAAGAGGGGCAGCAGCCTTTTCAGTAGTTGCAAGGGCAACAGTCTGGATGATTGACTGATCTGGCCTTGTAACAATAACCAAAACGGCCTTGCTGTGCTGGTACTGCGAACGGCTGAAAGCAAGGGGAAACTACAGCCGTAATTTTTCCCGAGGGCATGCAGCTTTACTGTATGATTAAATGATGATGACGTCCTCTTGGGTAAAATATTCCGGAGGTAAAATAGTCCCCCATTCGGATCTCCGGGCGGGGACTACTCAAGAGGATGTCGTTATCAGGAGAAAGAAAACTGGCGTTCTACGGATCGGAGCGTGGAATGTCAGATCCCTTAATCGGGCAGGTAGGTTACAAAATTTAAAAAGGGAAATGGATAGGTTGAAGTTAGATATAGTGGGAATTAGTGAAGTCGGTGGCAGGAAGAACAAGACTTCTGGTCAGGTGACTACAGGGTTATAAACACAAAATCAAATAGGGGTAATGCAGGAGTAGGTTTAATAATGAATAGGAAAATAGGAATGCGGGAAAGCTACTACAAACAGCATAGTGAACGCATTATTGTGGCCAAGATAGATACGAAGCCCACACCTACTACAGTAGTACAAGTTTATATGCCAACTAGCTCTGCAGATGACGAAGAAATTGAAGAAATGTATGATGAAACAAAAGAAATTATTCAGATTGTGAAGGGAGACGAAAATTTAATAGTCATGGGTGACTGGAATTGGAGTGTAGGAAAAGGGAGAGAAGGAAACATAGTAGGTGAATATGGATTGGGGCTAAGAAGAATTTTGCACAGAGCACAGCATAATCATAGCTAACACTTGGTTTAACAATCATGAAAGAACGTTGTGTACATGGAAGAACCCTGGAGATACTAAAAGGTATCAGATAGATTATATAATGGTAAGAAAGAGATTTAGGAACCAGGTTTTTAATTGTAAGACATTTCCAGGGGCAGATGTGGACTCTGACCAAAATCTATTGGTTATGACCTGTAGATTAAAACTGAAGAAACTGCAAAAAGGTGGGAATTTAAGGAGATGGGACTTGGATAAACTGAAAGAACCAGAGATTGTACAGAGTTTCAGGGAGAGCATAAGGGAACAATTGACAGGAATGGGGGAAAGAAATACAGTAGAAGAAGAATGGGTAGCTTTGAGGGATGAAGTAGCGAAGGCAGCAGAGGATCAAGTAGGTAAAAAGACGAGGGCTAGTAGAAATCCTTGGGTAACAGAAGAAATATTGAATTTAATTGATCAAAGGAGAAAATATAAAAATGCCGTAAATGAAGCAGGCAAAAAGGAATACAAACGTATCAAAAATGAGATCGACAGGAAGTGCAAAATGGCTAAGCAGGGATGGCTAGAGGACAAATGTAAGGATGTAGAGGCCTATCTCACTAGGGGTAAGATAGATACTGCCTACAGGAAAATTAAAGAGACATTTGGAGATAAGAGAACGACTTGTATGAATATCAAGAGCTCAGATGGAAACCGGGTTCTAAGCAAAGAAGGGAAAGCAGAAAGGTGGAAGGAGTATATAGAGGATCTATACAAGGGCGATGTACTTGAGGACAATATTATGGAAATGGAAGAGGATGTAGATGAAGATGAAATGGGAGATATTATACTGCGTGAAGAGTTTGACAGTGCACTGAAAGACCTGAGTCGAAACAAGGCCCCCGGAGTAGACAACATTCCATTGGAACTACTGACGGCCTTGGGAGAGCCAGTCCTGACAAAACTCTACCATCTGGTGAGCAAGATGTATGAAACAGGCGAAATACCCTCGGACTTCAAGAAGAATACAATAATTCCAATCCCAAAGAAAGCAGGTGTTGACAAAAAAATGGTTCAAATGGCTCTGAGCACTATGGGACTTAACATCTATGGTCATCAGTCCCCTAGAACTTAGAACTACTTAAACCTAACTAACCTAAGGACAGCACACAACACCCAGCCATCACGAGGCAGAGAAAATCCCTGACCCCGCCGGGAATCGAACCCGGGCGTGGCAAGCGAGAACGCTACCGCACGACCACGAGCTGCGGGCAGGAGTTGACAGATGTGAAAATTACCGAACTATCAGTTTAATAAGTCACAGCTGCAAAATACTAACACGAATTCTTTACAGACGAATGGAAAAACTAGTAGAAGCCAACCTCGGGGAAGATCAGTTTGGATTCCGTAGAAACACTGGAACACGTGAGGCAATACTGACCTTACGACTTATCTTAGAAGAAAGATTAAGGAAAGGCAAACCTACATTTCTAGCATTTGTAGACTTAGAGAAAGCTTTTGACAATGTTGACTGGAATACTCTCTTTCAAACTCTAAAGGTGGCAGGGGTAAAATACTGGGAGCGAAAGGCTATTTACAATTTGTACAGAAACCAGATGGCAGTTATAAGAGTCGAGGGACACGAAAGGGAAGCAGTGGTTGGGAAGGCAGTAAGACAGGGTTGTAGCCTGTCCCCGATGTTGTTCAATCTGTATATTGAGCAAGCAGTAAAGGAAACAAAAGAAAAATTCGGAGTAGGTATTAAAATTCATGGAGAAGAAATAAAAACTTTGAGGTTCGCCGATGACATTGTAAGTCTGTCAGAGACAGCAAAGGACTTGGAAGAGCAGTTGAATGGAATGGACAGTGTCTTGAACGGAGGATATAAGATGAACATCAACAAAAGCAAAACAAGGATAATGGAATGTGGTCTAATTAAGTCGGGTGATGCTGAGGGAATTAGATTAGGAAATGAGACACTTAAAGTAGTAAAGGAGTTTTGCTATTTGGGGAGCAAAATAACTGATGATGGTCGAAGTAGAGAGGATATAAAATGAAGACTGGCAATGGCAAGGAGAGCGTTTCTAAAGAAGAGAAATTTGTTAACATCGAGTATAGATTTAAGTGTCAGGAAGTCATTTCTGAAAGTATTTGTATGGAGTGTAGCCATGTATTGAAGTGAAACATGGACGATAAATAGTTTGGACAAATAGAGAATAGAAGCTTTCGAAATGTGGTGCTACAGAAGAATACTGAACATTAGATGGGTAGATCACATAACTAATGAGGAAGTATTGAATAGGATTGGGGAGAAGAGAAGGTTGTGGCGCAACGTGACCAAAAGAAGGGATCGGTTGGTAGGACATGTTCTGAGGCATCAAGGGATCACCAATTTAGTATTGGAGGGCAGCGTCGAGGGTAAAAATCGTAGAGGGAGGCCAAGAGATGAATACACTAAGCAGATTCAGAAGGATGTAGGTTGCAGTAGGTACTGGGAGATGAAAAAGCTTGCACAGGATAGAGTAGCATGGAGAGCTGCATCAAACCAGTCTCAGGACTGAAGATCACAACAACAACAACAACAACAACAATGGCGCCTTGCTAGGTCGTAGCAAATGACGTAGCTGAAGGCTATGCTAACTATCGTCTCGGCAAATGAGAGCGTAATTTGTCAGTGAACCGTCGCTAGCAAAGTCGGCTGTACAACTGGGGCGAGTGCTAGGATGTCTCTCTAGACCTGCCGTGTGGCGGCGCTCGGTCTGCAATCACTGATAGTGGCGACACGCGGGTCCGACGTATACTAGCGGACCGCGGCCGATTTAAAGGCTACCACCTAGCAAGTGTGGTGTCTGGCGGTGACACCACACAATGTTTCTAATTATAGCTTCAAGTAACTGTTTTAGAAACCATTTCTATGATTCTAATAATTCACTCCTATTAGTTAAATTAAAGTTCCGTCTTTAAGACTGTTATTGCTGATTTTCTTGTTTCTAAATTGAATCAAATGCATCCTTAAAATCTACGGATCCAGGGTAAAGATTTTCCCACACGGTCTATTTCAGCCATCATGGGACCGTCCAAAGCAACCATTCAGTGGAGATGAGGGATTGTACACGTGGCTACTGCCCCCGGCAAACCCATAGTTCTCAGCTCGAACTAACAGCATGTTTATGAATGTAATAATTTACGTTGACGGTTTTTTAAACTAAAACAGCGCCTGAATCATATTCCCTCCACCAACGAAAGTCTACTGTAATGAAGACATCCATTTGGAATAGAAAATTGACGTAGCATCTGTTATTACATTTAATTCACGAAGTACTTGTATGACATTCACTAGAATGCATAGTCATCGAGTAGCATTGCAGTCGCATATTCTCCAGTTTTACATATCTATATAGTGCTGGATAGTTTCTACATATTGCGTTTGCCTTTCATCAGACCACTTTATTTTTTTTAGTTCGTGTGAAAGTCGGGCATAATGTTGAGTGTCAGTGTTATATTATTATGCTATTGTTCTTCTTGCTCCTACTGTTCAGCTAGTTGGTCTGGCTGTTGCCACGTTTTTCGAACGACAATAATGCATTCAGTAGTGGTTTATTTTGTTTCTGTCTTACAAAGTGGATTCGGTGTGGGTGAAAGAGCATGGCGTGTTCCCTGTAGCTGTAACCTTCAGTTCGAGGGTGGTTTGCAGCAGCTTTTCATTCCTGTCCAAGTCTCTGCGTAACCAACGCAACCTAAATCTATTTGACCCTGCTTACCATGTTCAGTGTACTCGAAGGCAGTATTATAGAAATGGAAGGGGACATAGATGAAGATGAAATGGGAGATATGATACTGCGGGAAGAATTCGACAGAGCACTCCAAGACCTAGGTCGAAACAACAGCCCGGGAGTAGATGCCAGTCCTTTAGAGCTGCTGATAGCCTTGGAAGTGCCAGCCGTAACGAAACTCCTCCATCTGGTGAAAGAGATGTGTGAAACAGGCGAAATACCCTGATACATCAAAAAATATATATAGTTAAAATTTCAAAGAAAGCAGTTGTTCACCAGTGCGAATATTACCGAACTGTTAATTCAGCAAATTATGGTTGGAAAATGCTAACACGAATTCTTTACAGAAGAAGCCGTCCTCGAGGAAGATCGTTTTAGCCGCGCGGAGTGGCCTTGTAGTATGTGACGCCATGTCACGGAATGCGCGGCCCCTCCCGCCGGAGTCAAGTCCTTCCCCGGCAAGGGTGTGTTGTGTGTTGTTCTTAGCATAAGTTAGTTTAAGTTGGTTTAAGTAATGTGTAACTCTAGGGACCGATGACGTCAGTAGTTTGGTCGCTTAAGAATTCACACACATTTTGAACGTTTTGAAAATCGGTTTGGATTCCGGAGAAATATAGGAACACGCGAGGGATTCTGACCCTAAGACTTCTCGTAGAAGCCAGGTCAAGGAAAATCAAATCTACGTTTAGAGAAAGCTTTTGACATGTGTTGACTGGAATAGCCTTTTTCAATTTTTATTAGTGACAGGGGTAAAATACAGGAAACGAAAGGCTATTTTCACCTTGTAGAGAAATCAGATGGCAGTTACATGAGTCAAGGAACATGAAAGGGAAGCAGTGGTTGAGAAGGGAGAGAGACATGGTTTAGCCTATCCCCGACGATATTCAATCTGTGCATTGAGCAGGCAGTAAAAGGAAATACAAGAAAATTTGGAGCACGAATGAAAGTCCAGAGAGAAGGCACAGAAACTGTGAGGTTTGCCGATGCCATTGTAATTAGCTCAGAGACAGTAAAGCCCTTGTAAGAGCAATTGAACTGAATAGACAGGGTCTTGAAAGAAATATACAAGATCAATATAAACGAAAGCAAAACAAGGATAAAGGAATGCAGTGGCATTAAATCTGGGGATACTGAAGGAATTAGATTAGGAAACGAGATACTTCAAGTAGTAGATGAGTTTTGCTATTTGGGCAGAAAAATAACAGATGATGGTCGAAGGAAAAAAAATGGCTCTGAGCACTATGGGATTTAACATCTGTGGTCATCAGTCCCCTAGAACTTAGAACTACTTAAACCTAACTAACCTAAGGACAGCACACACATCCATGCCCGAGGCAGGATTCGAACCTGCGACCGTAGCAGTCACGCGGTTCCAGACTGAAGCGCTTAGAACCGCACGGCCACACTGGCCGGCTAGCCGAAGGAGGGTGGATATAAAACGTAGATTGGCAAAGGCAAGAAAAGCGTTTCTGTAGAAGAGAAATTTGTTAAAATCGAATATAGATGTGTTAGCAAGACTTTTTTGAAAGTATTTGTATGGAGCGTAGCCATATGTGGAAGCGAAACATGAACAATAAACAATTCAGACAAGACGAGAATAGAAGCTTTTGAAATGTAGTGCTACAGAAGAATGCTGAAAATTAAATGGGTGGATGACGTAACTAATGGGGAGGTACTGAAGAGGACTGGAGAGAAGAATTTTTGGCACAACCTGCCTAGAAGAAGGGATCAGTTGATTTTGCCCAATCTGAGGCATCAAAGGATCGCCATTTTAGTATTGGAGGGAAGTGTGTGAAAAGAGGGGAAGGGCGGGGGGGGGGGGGGGGATAAATATCGTAGAGGGAGACCAAGAGATGAATACAGTAAGAAGTAAGGTCGTAGGTTGCAGTAGTTACTGGAAGATGAAGAGGCTTGCATAGGATAGAGTAGCATGGAGAACCGCATCAAACCAGTCTTTGGACTGAAGACCACAACAACAACAACAACAACAACAACATATGTATTATTCACAACACTTGACCTCCCTCTAGTTTTATTATCCCCCTCCCGCCCTCCGTTTGCCCCCATACTCATTTATCTGCTTAACGAAGTTAACTATTCTATGATACGCAGGACGTGTCCTATCAGTCTCTCTCTCAGACTGATTCGGTGCCTCTCCAATAGATATTTGATCTGCCACCCTAATCTTTATCATTACCCTGCAACAACAAATATCAAAAGGTTCTGTAGTCATCTTCCAGGTAAGCCTGGAGTATATCGTAAGCATATCCCTTCAGTATGGATGTTCTCTTTGTTTCAACAAAAGGTGAGTTCGACTTTACGTGACTTCTTTTCAAGAAAGTCGAACGCACTGTACTGAACTGTTACAGCTACCACTCCTCATGTTCAACTAAGCAACGAATCGATATAGACGAGAACTTCTTAAAGGTCAAAAGTTTTGATAGAACTGATGTTCGAGATTAGGAAATACAAATACTCGTCATTCCATTTTTATCAGTTGTCCCTTATCCGCTCAATATTACTGTAAGTGGGTGATGCACATTCAAAAATGAAGGAGGTTAGGATTTAACGTACCATCGAGGTGATCTCATTACAGATGAAAACATTCTTTCGGTTCTTCTGTAGGGTCTATTGTAGAAATACCGAGTCAAGTAAACTCTATATTTTATACGTTTCCTCTCGTTTGTCCTTGTGAAACAGTTGTGCTCCACTTCGATATTACACCTTTTCATGGGACCCACATGAGATGTATGTCTTATCGTTACGTAACACGTGTGTTCCTCTGACCCATAGTATCATCTTACTCTAGGAAGGGTCTCTCCAAACAAATAGATCTGCTAGTAGATTTCAGAAGTAGTGTCTCAGCGTGTACACAAAGTTTTCTGTTCTTTTATTCTCAAATTACATTTATGAAACAGAATTCTGTAAAGATATGATACGGAATTATGGTAACGGATATAACTTTGGTATTTTGTAGAAGGATTTATATTACCGTGTGAAACGCCAACCCTGACCGACGGAAAACCACATTAAGTTAGGTTATTTACGTTTTGTCATGCCAAAGAATCGCTGCTACTAAATACGAAAAGCGATGAAAAGATATTTTAATTTTGTACTTGCAACTTAGACAAATTAAGCCCTGTATTGAGACAATACCGTAAACTGAGGCCCAAAATAGTTCGAAGATACTTCTTAAAAACGTCTTCTAGATTTTTTTTTACAATTAATTAAGTAAAGGGCCTCAGACTCAAATCTTTGGGCTTTAACTTGTGACATAGTCCACAAATCTAGAGGTTTTTTCCCAACATTTACATGCTTAATGTTCAATTGAGTTTAATCATATGTTTCAATGAAGTCTTTGTATATTCGAACATTGAGTGTCTCAATATTTCCTATAACAGCCCAACGAAACTGTTTAGTACCGAACTGACAACGTGCGAATTAGGTCCCCTCACATTCGAGGATGAAGTGTGTTCTGATACCTATTCTCCTGACATCTACTTGTGGCTCTGCGAAACGGCCGGCAGCCACGTTGAGTTGCAGCGCTGCCACCTGTAGGAGACGGTGAAAGCTACACGTAGAGCGACAGTATGGTGCTGCCCTCTGCTTCCGATGCTGCTTCCAGCATTCGCGCCACGTTCGAAGGTATGATAGTCATTCACCCTCTTGATTTGTTCCGGTATTGAAACTTAAAAAAAGAAATTTACGTAAGAAAGCATTATTTCTTTCGGAATCTTGTCACTATTTCTTTATGAAGGCTTGTCATGAGAACCGAATATATCACAGCTACGTCACTGTAGTTCAAGCGATGTCGCGCAGTTGTTAGCACACTGGACCCGCATTCGGGAGGACCACGTTTCAAACCCGAGTGCAGCTATTCTGCTTTAGGTTTTCGGTGATTTCCCTGAATGGACTCAGGTAAATGCTGGGATGGTTCCTTTGAAAGAGCACGGCTGATTTCCTTCCCCAACCCTATTGGACCGCTGACCTCTCTGTTTGGTCCCCTTCCTCAAATCAACCAACTACGTCACCTCACGTGCTGGTGAAACCGGAGAAAGTTTGTGAATTAGTGAAATATAAATTCAGTTACAAAGGCTTTATAAAATAAATCCCAGAATAAAGTCGGATTGAAGTAGGTAGAATTATACAGATACACATTTTTGTAGTAAATTAGAAACTGGAAGCAGGAATACAGTGTAGGGGAACTGAATTAGAGATTTTGTGATACATTATTTCCTTTTACAGGAATTGTAATAGTATTACATCCTCCGAATTTATGCTCTGTTAGTGACATATAGTTCCCGCATTGTGTAACTAATACAACGTCTCACGATTTCTTTAGGAGAATAATAGAATAGGTTATCTACATTGTCCCCTGCAAACACACTTGGCGCAGTAAGAGTGGCGGACTGACAGAAGAGAGTACATGTTCCGCGTTTCCTGCAAAGAGAATTCTGCTGTGGTACGGATAACAGTCCATCGGTGTTTGTGACTGACATGGTGCGGCAATAGAAAACGTATTCCGAAGTTGAAGTTCGAGTGGTGTGGGCAAAATGTCTGAACTAAGCTGCACACAGATTCGTCGTGAAATTCTAGCAGTTTACAGACCAAATGCAATATCGTGTACCGCACTTTATGTACACCCTGTACTTTGAAGCTAAAACTGTTACCTCGGCCGTAGTGGCCGAGCGGTTCGCCGGCACGGTAGCTCAGTGTGTTCGGTCAGAGGGTTAACTGCCCTCTGTAATAAAAAAAATGAGTTAATAGATCAACGACGAACTTAAAAGGGTGTCTTGCGACGTCCGCCCCGAGCCGATACAACGAACGAAAACAAACAAAATGAGATTTTTTTTAAAAAAAAGCGGTTCTAGGCGCTACAGTCTGTAACCACGTGACCGATACGGTCGCAGGTTCGAATCCTGCCTCGGGCATGGATGTGTGTGATGTACTTAGGTTAGTTAGGTTTCAGTAGTTCTAAGTTCTAGGGGACTGATGACCTCAGAAGTTAAGTCCCGTAGTGCTCAGAGCCATTTTTTTAACTCTCAGTTATGTAAATGCTAACCAGTAACGAAAGAATTTACCACCGGGAATGACAGTACACGTTTCCAGTCTGATATGAAACGACTGCTGCACACGTGACAGCATTTCAGCGAAGATTTCCGAGCAGGCAGCAGTAATACGTCGATGCATATCATCACGTGTCCTTGTAGACAGCCTCTTTCAACTTTTCCCCACAGAAAAAATCCACAGGCTTCAAATCCAGGGAACTCGTTGGCCACGGTACAGGTCCTCTGCGTCCAGTCCAACGACTTGGAAACAGTTCTGAAGACAAGCTGTAGTACTTCGTGCACTGTGAGCTGAACTGCCATTATTTTGGTACCTCCGTTTCTAGAAGAACGTCTTCTAGCATCCGTGGGAGATGGTTTCTTAGGAAACTGTGATACTTCTGTACTTTCAGTGTTCTGACCATGAAAAACGGGACTGTGAGCTGATGGTTCACTATCCCGAACCACACGTTTACACTCAATGGACGCTGACGTACGACCAGACGAAGCCAACGCGGATTGTCAACAGACCAATACTGCATGTTCCGGCGGTTTACGTGCCCAAGTTTGATAAATGAGGCTCCATCATCAAACAAGATACATGATACATCTGGAGTATGCTGTCGTGATGCCCATTCTCATAATCGTTTCCATGCAGCTCATGATGGTGAGAGATGTGACAGGGATGGAACCGATGTCGACAGGGAATGCGTAGCACACTTGCCTGACTCATGCCACTTCCTCGCGCGATTTCGTGGGAGCTAACGTGCAGGTCAATTGCAACAGCACCACGAACATTAATTTCTTCTCTTCTGTCGTCACTTTTTTTCTTTTTTTACGTTGTCTATGTGTTACACTGCCACTTTCACGTAACTGATTGAAGAGGTTGATAAATAATTATCGAGACGGTTGACGTCTATTGCTACATACACCGTACGAGAACGAACAGCATCCTTCCTACACTCTCCATACACCATGAGCATGTCGTTTTTTTCTGCATTGGCAAATCACATCCTCCACTCACGACCTGCTGCGTGGACTGTCCCACACCAACTGACTAGCAAGTCGCAATGCACTCATGGAACACACAAGCACACTGCAAGAGAACATGAGAACATCGTTGCTAGCATCTACGCAGGTTGTATGATACAAACAAATGTCGGTATCCCGTAAGCGACTCGCAGTAGAATCCTACTACAAACACCACTGACATTCTAATTTTTCCTACTTTTAGCCTGTTAAAGTAGATAGGCATTGTTCCCCATAAAAAAGCGTCTTTGCATAAAAACATCATTTATATATATTGTTCCAATCTGTTTATTGGCTAACAGTACGATGTATTATTCAAATCTGTTATTGGCTAACAAAAAAAAAAAAAAAAAATGGTTCAAATGGCTCTCAGAACTATGGGACTCAACATCTGAGGTCATCAGTCCCCTAGAACCTAGAACTACTTAAACCTAACTAACCTAAGGACATCACACACATCCATGCCCAAGGCAGGATTCGCACCTGCGCCTAGAACCGCTCGGCCACACCGGCCGGCTATTGGCTAACAGTACGAGCTTCTGACCACCAATCCATTCTGTCAAAACTAACATCAATAGCACCATATATTTACGCAATATTTGCGGTATCTCTTTTAGGTGATTCAGTCTGTATACACAAACCTTCCGAACCAGTCAATCACTCTATTAGTGGAAAATGTATCGAAATCTCTACATCATTTCCAGAGATTGGCCTTCAGGTACAGGCAGCAAAACGTGGCGCGAGACTTAATTGTATATACAGTTTGTGGTCAAAAGTATGCGAACACCCCTACATAACGTGGAATTGACCACTAAATGTCACGAGACGCGCACCTGCCACTATAGAAAGATGTGGTGAGTGTCGTGTTGTCAATACAGAAGCAGTAACAGCAGAATGGCTCAATCAAGAGAGCTTCGTGACTTTGAACAGGGACTAGTTATTGGATGTCACCTGCATGACAAATACGAAAGCGACATTTCAACCCTTCTGAAGTCGTGTGCTACAGGTATGATTGTGAATTGAAAAAGCGAATGAAACAACAGCTAAACCCAGACCAGCCAGACCTCATCTACTGAAGGACACCGAGCGTAGGGCTTTGCGGAAGGTGGTCACAAAAATCGCAGAAAACCAGCGGAAGGAACTTCTCGTGATTTCAAAACTGCTACTAATAATGCATAATTACTATGCGTAGGGAGTTCAGAAAATATGGTACAACGGTCGAGTGGTACATCACAAGCCTCACATCATTCTCTCTGTCGGTCCATTATGGCATGGGGGACATCGGCTGGTAAGTAATTCTTGATTTAAAAATCTTGACCAACAGCCGTATGTTTTGGTTTATTTTATTTTGTATCTAAAATGCTACCAGTTTCGGCAACTTACTATTTTCATCTTCAGTCCCCATACGCTACTATCGTATTAACAATCTTATCGATTGGTACCACAAACTGGAATCGTAAATCAACCGTTCACAGAAATCTGTTACATAATGATCGGATTCACGATTCCAGCTTATAGTACCATTCGATAAGATTGTTAATACGATAGTAGCATATGGGGCCTGAAGATGGAAACAGTGAAGTTGTCGAAACTCGTAGCATTTGAGGTATAAAATAAAATAAACCAAAATATACGGCTGTTGGTAAAGTTTTTTTGAATCAAGAATCACATCATTGCAGTTAATGGTAAGTGAAGCTTGAGGTGGTGTAAAGACCAACGTCACTGGTCTGACATACCCCGAGTCCCAGACCGAACCCATTGGAGCACATTCGGGATGAGTTAGAACGTCGAGTTCAACCTAAATTTCAGCATCTTAGTACATCACTGTCTTATTCGTTTTCGGCTCAAGGAAGCATGGGCCGCTATTCTTCCACAAGACACCCAGATACCTCCCTAGCAGTGTTTAAGCCGGCATAAAAGCGAAGGACGAACATACCTCACATCAGTGTTTGCTAATAGGCATCTGAATACTTTTCATCACATAGTGAACTTATGGACGTAGCTCGTAATGATTTAAAAACTCATCCTTAGCGTTGTAGGTCGTAAAGTTGTAGCTACTATACACTGAAGCGCCAAAGAAACACAAGAAACAAAATTCAAACACAGAGATATGTGTAAACAGGCCGAGTACGGCGCAGCGGTCGGGAACGCCTATATAAAGCAAGTGTCTGTTAGATCGGTTACTGCTGCTACAATAGCAGGTTATCAAGATTTAAGTGAGTTTGAATGTAGTTTTTTAGCAAGGGACGAGCGGTGGGACACAGCATCTCCGAGGTAGCGGCGAAGTGCTGATTTTCCCGTACGACCGTACTAGTGTACCGTGAATATCAGTAACACTGTAAAACATCAAAATCGCGACATCGCTGCCGCCGGAAAAAGATCCTGCAAGAACGGGATCAACGACGACTGAAGATAATCGCTCAAGGTGACAGAAGTGTAACAATTCCGCGAAATTTAGTGCAGATTTCAATTCTGGGCCATCAGCCTGCGAATCATTCAACGAAGCATCATCGATATGGGCCTTCTGAGCCGAATTCCCTTTAGTGAATCTCTGATGACTGCCTCGCCTGGGCCTGTCAACATTGGCATTGGACTGTTGATGATCGGATATGTGTTTCCTGGTCGGAAGACTCTCGTTTCAAATTCTATCGAGTGGATGGACGTGTACAGGTATGGAGACAACCTCATGAATCCATGAACCGTGCATGTCAGTAGTGGACTGTCCAGGCTGGTGGAGCCTCTGTAATGGAGTGGGGCGCGTGCAGTTGGAGTGATGTGGGAGCCCTGATACGTCCAGATGCGACTCTAACAGGTGACACGTATGTAAGCATCCTGTCTGATCACTTTCATCCATTCATGTCCTTTGTGAATTCTGACGGACTTAGGCAATTCCAGCAGGACAATGCAACACCCCTCACGTCCAGAACTGCTACAGAATGGCTCCAGGAAGAATCCATTGAGTTTAAACACTTCCTCTTGCCACTGAACTCCCCAGGCATGAACATTATTGAGTATAGCTGTGATCCCTCGCAACGTGCTGTTCAGAAGAGATCTCCGTCCCCTCTTACTCATACGTATTTATGGACAACCCTACAGGTTTCATGGTGCCAATTCCCTCCGGCACTACTTCAGACATTAGTGCCACGTCGTGTTGTGGCACTTCTGCGTGCTCGCGGGGGCGCTACACGATATTAGGCAGGTGTACCAGTTTCTTTGCGCTCTTTAGTGTAGAAACATGCTAACTATGCCTCTTTGACACCGGAAACAAAAGTAGATTCATGTTTAATTCTTAGTGTGTCACGTCTGTGAACTGTTTACATACATAAATGAGAAAATGTGCCTTGGGAGAAGCGGTGATGTGTAGTGTTACACATTTATCAACATTAAACAAGAGCGTAACATCCAGGAACGTTATACTCAGTTTATCAGGTAAATTATGCAAGCCTTTTTAGGTGATGTGTTTTTCATTCATTTTCTTTTTTCGCAGTTTCCAAATCTGACTCATAACTTTCTAACAACAAGAACACTCTCCAGTGAATTTCAAGAGACACCTGCATATTAAGTCCACAGGGCCTGACATATTATAGTGTAATAGAACACAAATGTGAGTGAGAGAAGGCATTTTTTTTCAATAGATTTTCATAGTATTCAGCGCGGTCACGCCTGCTACTACAGAAAATGGCCAATTAAAGTATTCTTGAAAATAAATTAATATATCAGTACTTTTTTTTCAGACATGTCACCGACCGTACAACTGAAGTTCACTAAAGAAGATACTAAAGTGAACTGGTGACGATAGTAGACGCTAAGTGATGCAGTTACATACTTGTGTCGAAGGATATGGTTATCAAGAAATGCGAACGGAATTCCAACACTGACATTGCTCGGCGCTGTATGTGACGCAACGCCTCATATGCAATCTGCGTCCGAGCTCTCAAGCTGCCGGAGACATCCAATATCGACTCACGAGCTCTTAACGGTTCTGTTATGTCAACAGCAGGACGTAATCGGTGGATATCTGTCCGGCAGCTGGTATCGGCTCCCGCACGCGCATCGGGGCCACTCGATCTCGCTGACGCCGCATGCTGTTCTCTCGGAGCTGTAGCGGACGTCGTCCGGCTCTTTCTACTCATTCTGAGGAAGCTTTCACTGCTTAAGGCGAAATCTGGAATCACAACTGAGCGGACAGCCTGTTACAATCCAAACAGCTTCAATGGGAGGAGCTATTGTAACTGTGGTGGTGAATGGGTTAGCATAATTTACTACACCACGCCACATCAACATGCGGCTTGCTCGAGAGCGAATGGTAATCAAACACCGTTCAAGGTGATTTTACAACGACTTTCCAACTTCGAAAAAACATGAAACACATTCATACAAAATACAGACCAGATCTCGTCGTAATTCCGTAGAAAAATAGATCAACTTTTCACTCACACCAACGCAAGCTCTTACGACAGTTGTAGCAAAGCCTACTTTAATTGGTCCCTAGTGTAGTCACTACGTGCTTTGGTTTGAAGAATTAAAATCTGCAACAAATTTACTACGTAATTTTTTTAGCGGCAACGGTAAAATTCTCCCAGTAGGTCCATCTTTTACGAGAGGCGTAAGTGTTTTATTGAAACTGGTTGCTCAGTAATCCACTAAAATCCTTAGGTTGACCACGTGTGTCTGGCGGCGTCACAAAGCGAGTGAAGCAAGGCTCTGTTAACAGTCCCACAAAATTGAAGCCGCGCAGTTTTCTCAAGCTGCGCTTACCACATCTGACTGTTTGGCGTGTGTTAACAGGGCATTTGCGTCACAGAATGAATAAATTAACAATGGAGTGTGAACTGAAAGACTCTGATAGGACTTTTTTATTCCCCTCCTTTTGACTGAAGATCTTGGGGACCACGGCCGTTCACTATTGTAAGAAAGTGAAACTCCTACATCGGTCCTTATGATCTTATTTATTGTGTAGCTACCCGTACTTGGAAGAGCAGTTGAACGGGATGGACAGTGTCTTGAAAGGAGGGTATAAGATGAACATCAACAAAAGCAAAACGAGGATAATGGAATGTAGTCGAATTAAGTCGGGTGATGCTGAGGGAATTAGATTAGGAAATGAGGCACTTAAAGTAGTAAAGGAGTTTTGCTATTTGGGGAGCAAAATAACTGATGATGGTCGAAGTAGAGAAGATATAAAATGTAGGCTGGCAATGGCAAGGAAAGCGTTTCTGATGAAGAGAAATTTGTTAACATCCAGTATTGATTTAAGTGTCAGGAAGTCATTTCTGAAGGTATTTGTGTGGAGTGTAGCCATGTATGGAAGTGGAACGTGGACGATAAATAGTTTAGACAAGAAGAGAATAGAAGCTTTCGAAATGTGGTGGTACAGAAGAATGCTGAAGATTAGATGGGTAGATCACATAACTAATGAGGAGGTATTGAATAGAATTGGGGAGAAGTGGAGCTTGTGGAACAACTTGACTAGAAGAAGGGATCGGTTGGTAGGACATGTTCTGAGATATCGAGGGATCACCAATTTAGTATTGGAGGGCAGCGTGGAGGGTAAATATCGAAGAGGGAGACCAAGAGATGAATACACTAAACAGATTCAGAAGGATGTAGGCTGCAGTAGGTACTGGGAGATGAAGAAGCTTGCACGGGATAGATTAGCATGGAGAGCTGCATCAAATCAGTCTCAGGACTGAAGACCACAACGACAACAACCCGTTTCGGCGCTTCAATGCCCTATCTTCGGGGCCTTAGTTGATGCTGGAGGGGTTGTCACGATCCATATATACGCTGCGTCAGTGGCCGAAATAACTTGTTTACGTAGACTGACTGTAACTGTGATATCAGCACTCCAACCATCATCATTTTACGGTTGGAGTGCTGGCATCACAGTTACAGTCTGCGTAAGCCAATTATGTTGGCTGCTGATGCAGCGTATATATGGATCGTGATAATCTATGCAGCATCAACTAAGGCCTGAACATGGCGCGTCGAAGCGCCTAAATTTGTAGCTACACAATAAATACGATCGTAAGGACGCGCTGCCGGCCGGAGTGGCCGAGCGGTTAAAGGCGCTACAGTCCGGAACCGCACGACCGCTACGGTCGCAGGTTCGAATCCTGCCTCGGGCATGGATGTGTGTGATGTCCTTAGGTTAGTTAGGTTTAAGTAGTTCTAAGTTCTCGGGGACTTATGACCACAGCGGTTGAGTCCCATAGTGCTCAGAGCCATTTGAACCATTTGAAGGACGCGCTGTAGGCGTTTCATTTTCTTGAAACTGATAGGATTGTTCGTAAAGACTTGTGTAGTGAGATATTAAACGATTAGATAAAGACCAAGATTTCGTCGGAGACATTTTGTTTAGCGTTTTTATCCTTGTCGGATTATGTGAACTTTGCGGCCGTTGATGAGTGATGTAGCCAGCCACAAATACTTTTTTACGTTTTTTTCAGTGCTATAACCGGTTCCGGAGTACCATGCCCATTTTCAGATGGCTAATATTTTCGATTAAATAGATCTTTTGATCAACACTATGACGCCTGCTCCTGCAGTATGTTCCAGCAGTTGGCGATTTGTTTTGTTGTGGCCCATTGGTTTTCCAGGTCGATGTCTATGTTGTTGAATTAAAGGATGTACACACATTGAAAATAAATAGCCGTGAAACACTGCATAATATTCTTAATGTGAGTGCTTCACACACTTGATGTTCTTGTTTACAATGCATTTGTTCACAATGGAATATATAGCAGGAGCAGACGACGTGCTGTCGACTAAAACATCTAAGTAACTGAAAATATTAGGTATCTGAGAACGGGACTGGTAGCCCGAAACCGGTTACAACACGAAATTAGATATTTTAAAAGTATTTGTGGCTGGTTGCTTGCTGAAGCCAAACACAACTGTAGAAATGGAGGAGGTGAAAATCTATGCCAAACTTCGAAACATAGTAATGGTAGCCCAAAAATTGATTTCTCTTGTACACTGGGCGACAGCGAAGTTTACGACCCTTTCTTTTACTAAAAGAAAACAATCAAGTGAACAGTTAACTTATTAATGCAAAATCGGGCACCATCACAATACCTCAGCGATGTTCGGCATTTTCTCAGGAACCGCTTTCTAGGTAAATGGATTCTTTGAGGTGCGCCGATTTCATAGCCTCAATGTTCGCCACACCTGAGACATCGCGATCTTTCTTTCATGGGGATTCATCAAGCATATCGTTTTTGTACCACAAATACCGGCTTCTCTAGCACGGCTCGGAGCAGACTCTACATACGCTGCTACTGAAGAAGTCACGCCTAACATACAGAATCGAATGTGTGCTGTATAACCAACGGAAGTCACAATGAACTCATTGAAGTATAAGGTACATCTACTTACAAACTTCCCAAGCCACAGTAAGGAGCGCGGTGGAGGGTACTTCATGGCCCTGTAAGTCATTCCCTTCCCTGTACCACTCGCAAACAGCGAGGGAGAAACGACTCTCTATATGCCACCGTAAGAGTTCAAATTTCTCTTATCTTCGAGGTCCTTAAGCGAAATGTAAGGCAAATTAGGGCTCTTATGGAGGCACATAAGAGTCTCTCCTCCCTCGGTCTATTTCTCTGATCTTCGTGGTCCTTACGCGAAATGTTCGCCGATAACCTCGGCGTTGAGCGCCTTTAAGCTCCTTTCTGCGAGATGTACGTTGACGGCAGTAGAATCGTTCTGCTAACAGCGTCAAATGCCAGTTCTGTAAAATTTTTCAGTAACTCTTGAGCGTTTTTTTGTTCTGTCGTTGCAACTACAAAAATGCGTCATTTTTTTTCACCATACGCGTTTCGCTTTATTGAGGTAAAGCATCATTAGTGGTCTGTAATTAAATAATTTATATTTTGATATGCTCTTTAGATCGAAAAACAGTTCTTTAAGAATAGGTTGATTTGTACTTACGGTGATGTTTTGGCTGTTTTCTCGCTTACATGTGCCTGCTAGCACATCGTTGTTTTCCTGAGTTAGACAACGATGTGCTGAGTTTGTTTTTTAGGAGGTTTTACACCTAAGTTTAGGCAGGTTCCCATATTCTGACTCACGGAACACGCAGAAGGAAGTTGTACGATTCACAGACAATGGAGCACGTACTGCCCTTCTGGAATAGAAGGGAGAACCGATAGAGGTACTCAAGGTACCCTCCGCCACACACCGTCAGGTGGCTTGCGGAGTATGGATGTAGATGTAGATGTAGATGAAGGAAGGACGACTGTGGCGTAAGGAACGGCACCCGGTCACATGGTTAAATAATGACATAAAATTATCCAAATAGGCAAGAATCTCCAGGAAAGAAAAGATAAGGAACACCGAAGTAATAAGGAGAATGGAAATAAAAGAAAGAATATATGACGTAATGGATAGGAAGAATTTACAGTGGTACGGGCATGTACGACGAATGGAGAAAAACAGAATACCAAAATTGATACTGGAGTGGGAACCGGAGGGGTGAAGAAGAACACGACGACCAATGACCACCTGACTCCAAAATGAGGAGAATGGTCGCAGAGGAAGAGGACACACAAGATCGAAACACCTGGAGGAATATTTTGAAAATATAGTTTAAGAACGTTTATTGTTTGTATTGTAATTTCCAAGTAAATTATTATGTTGGAGAGAAGCCTCTGTACTGAGGAAAGCTCAAAATAATAATAAATAATAATAAAATTTTCCAAATCCTGAAAATAGTGGACCCCGTAGTAGACTGGATAAACATTGGGGGAAAGGAAGAAAGGTTAGTGGGATATAACAAAAAGAGACTGTTCACTTTATAAAGGTATCTTTCGTAGTGTAATAGTGCGTGACTGTTTTCCCACTTTGAAATGTGATCCTACCTGCCACATGTTACCCAATTTGTGATACAATTCTCTTTTCATAAATCCGAGACGTACTCCGAACCTATAGCTTCAAACGACGATTGCTTTGTTCGACGTAACATAATTCCACGTCACAGGAGTTGAGATTTAACAATACACTTTCGGCCACCATGTAAAATTTCTTGAAATTATCCGTCCCTTTCCATATGTATCTTTCCCTTGTATTTAAGTTGTCAGATTTCTTCGTGTGGTTCTAGTTTTAGAATCTTATTTGTCTTTTAAAAAATATCCCTAGTGGTACTAACACGTTCTGGACTTCAGAATCATAACTACACGGAAGTCATAACGGTGACCTGGATATTACAAAATGCAGGAAATGGTTGTTAATAGAGTTTGTAGTCAACACGGGCTGCTGTGCGTATTCTGCGACGTGCTCTCATGCTGGTCTCAAGATTGGTAAGGAGTTCTTGCGATAGGGCGTTCCGTGCGTCCATCAGCACGACAGGCGACCAAAAAGATAACGTTCGACAATGGTCCTGGGCGCATTACGAGTTCTCTCCTCTTGTCGTAAGAGGTTACGTCCTGCAATGTCGAACATGATCGTGTTGGTGGTCCAGGTGACTTGGTGCGGAGCTATAATGTTGCATGGACGTACTGACCTCTAGATCCTTTAACACGGCACCCTCAACAGGCAACGTTATTGTCACAATGTACTCCTTCCCCATGCGCATCTTTTCAGCAATCCATTCACCCAGGGCTTCACTTTCATGGTTGACAGTGAGCAACAACCTGGAACAGCACAGGTGGAGGAGCTTTTCAAACGAGATAATATTCGTTCCCCAGAGTTAAATCCCATCGATCACATGCGGGATGCGATGGGGTAAATGGAAATGAGCGTTTGGCGTCATACGGGGCAGGTCCGGCCGCCTTGGTGTACGTGTTATTACATTCGACGCCTCATAGGGCGAACTGCGCGCCGGATGGGGATGAAATGATGATAAAGACAACACAATACCCAGTCCCCGAGCGGAGAAAATCCCCGACTCAGCCGGGAATCGAACCCGGTCCTCTTAGGACGGCAGTCCGTCACGCTGACCATTCAGCTATTGGGGCGGACATGCGATGGGTTGACATACTGCAGCACGCTTATATGCACCAACGACCCTCCAGCAGTTCTCTGGCGCCCTGGTGTAGTAATGGAACGAACTGCCGTAAGGCCTCTTTACCAACCATGCGGCCAGCCAGGGAACACGCTGCAGAGCACGCATTGTCATCTGTGTTGGTCACGCACCCTATTAAAAAGCATTTTCCGACTTTTTTTATGTCCAGGGGAGCATCATAAATCGCGGTGACTTCCCTGTAACTGTTCTCCTACAATAAAAGTGCCATTTATGTTAACCTCACTGCATATTTTTTTCAGTTACCTTTGTGACACAGCGGCCTGTTTCAGGTACTTTCTTCACGTTTTTCTCCTATTTGCGCACTTGATTACGATACGAGATTTCCTTACTTCTTTCACCTTTCGATTCGGCTTTTATTTTCTGACACGCCACTGCTACTGCGTGCTGGTTACGTGAGCGGTTAGGGCGTAGCTTGTAGCAGTGTAGATAACTCACTTCTCTGTATTTAATTTAACATTTCACACATATAGCAGCTATAATCCATAATGTATATGGCTTTGGAGCTATGGGAACTCCCTTCGCTTGGGACGAACTACACGCGAAGCTTCCGCTCGTTCTTGAGGATTCAGTCGTCGCTCAAAGTGTGGTTTTCGCAAGAGTAGATCATTTAAACAGCCGAGAGAGCCTTTCACGGCTATTCCTGCCGACACCTGGATGAAAGGACGATCGAAGGGGCGTCCAGCGCTTTCAACAGCAGAACGAGGGTACAGTAGTGGTAGGGGTGGGAATTTCGCCTGTTATTAAACCTTTGGTGGTCTTCAGCTGAACCCTTGTCGAAATCCTGTTGTGTTTGGTCTTCAGACTCCGTTCCACAAGCCTGATATATGGTTGCACGTGCATTGATAAAATTTATTGGTTCAAATGGCTCTGAGCACTATGGGACTTAACATCTATGGTCATCAGTCCCCTAGAACTTAGAACTACTTAAACCTAACTAACCTAAGGACATCACACAACACCCAGCCATCACGAGGCAGAGAAAATCCCTGACCCCGCCGGGAATCGAACCTGGGAACCCGGGCGTGGGAAGCGAGAACGCTACCGCACGACCATGAGATGCTGGCGATAAAATTTATTAACTCTTCCCTTTCCTTGTGAACGCCGTGTGAAGCTAACACCAAAATTTCTAGGATTTCCGACAGATGAGTGTACCTGTGGAATGTGGCGACACTCGGTTCTTCTTTCTGAAAACAGAAAGCTCAATGACGGATACAGTACTAAACTGTTTGTGGAAGCCGATGAACTGAATTTCCAGATCCCCCACCGGAGGATCACTGAGGCTCTTTCTGGGACTTTCTAGGAACACTGTGCCAGGAGCCTTTCCGAGGACTGAAAGAAGGCTATTGAAAATTACAGAAGCATTCTTGCTTGGAACTCTGAAGTCTGTATAGGAGTGATGGGTCCGAGTTGACCGTCGAAGTTTAAGATTGAATTTACTCCTGACTTACAGATTGTTTCCGCATTCGCAAACAGTAATCGTGAACAATGAGATTTTCACTCTAGAGCGGAGTGTGCGCTGATATGAATCTTCCTGTCGGATTAAAACTGTGTGCCGGACCGAGACTCGAACGAGGGACCTTTGCCTTTCGCGGGCAAGTGCTCTAACCTTTCTTTCGGAACTGCTAGTTCTGCAAGGATCGCAGGAGAGCTTCTGCAAAGTTTGGGAGGTAGGAGACGAGGTACTGGCAGAAGTAAAGCTGTGATGACGGGGCTTGAGGCGTGCTTGGGTAGCTCAGATGGTAGAGCACTTGCCCGCGAAAGGCAAACGTCCCGATTTCGAGTCTTGGTCCGGCAACAGTTTTAAAATTCCAGGAAGGTTTTGGTAATCATGAAGATGATGAGGTCTGCGGTTCGCAATCGCAGCATTCCGAGCCACACCAGACACATCTAGCAGCCACTGCAGTAAGACTCACGGCGACCCGTCAGCACCCATCTCAATCGCAACCATGGTAAGACGGCGACTGCAGTGCGCTCATCGAATTTTGGAAATCGCGACAGACTGCGGGGAACAAGGTTCATTTCCGATTTCTATTCTCAGTTAGCTGATCATATTCTCTATGTGCTTCACGCGCTTGTATGCATGTGTTCAATAGTTTAATTCTTGTTTTAAGGGGATCTTTCTCCGTATTCAGATAACAACTCACGATTCTATTCGTTGTTGAGTTCATTCAAATGAATTCATGGCCTTTCAAAACTTTTCACTATTTCTTAAGCTATTGTGGCTCTGTTGTCATTCATACAGTGTATTATAATTTTTTATCGTCATTATCAGTTATTATACCACAGTTTCATTTCACAGCTTTATCTGTTAACAGTGCACTAGGTCAAGCACAATTCGAAAAATACAAATTACATCCAATGGAATTCATGAAACAATTTAAAGTTGTATTTGCACGAATTCAAAATGAATAAAAGAAACCTCCGTATTTGTGTAAGCCACAAAACGCAGGTACTAGGGCACGGGGAAACTGTGTTCCGATCAGTATACTACATTTGCAGACTTTGTGTTTCTCTGCAAATATTGGTCTCGCGAGGAACATCGAAGTGTAAAAGAGAAATTATTTTCCATGCATAACTGCGATCGGCACGAGGGTTTGATGCTTTCTTCAAGAACACTGAGAGCGCAGTAGCTATCTGGACGATCCTATTAATGGTGGTGATTTGATTATAATTTTGATAAGGCATTTACAGTAAGGAAACAGCTACGCGAATATTTCAAATGGCTCTGAGCACTATGGGACTTAACATCTGAGGTCATCAGTCTCCTAGAATTCAGAACTACTTAAACCTAACTAACCTGAGGACATCACACACATCCATGCCCGAGGCAGGATTCGAACCTGCGACCGTAGCGCTCACGCGGTTCCAGACTGACGCACCTAGAACCGCTCGGCCACACCGGCCGGCTACGCGAATATTTGATGATTTTGGTAAGTTATTACGAGTTGTTGATCGTTTAGAAGAAATAGATAATGAAAGGACGGCGAGGGGATCAGGGGGAAATTCAGCTCGTTGTAATCAACAGTTTCAACGAAATGATGCCCCGCGGCAAGGTAGTTACGGACGTCAATAGCGGGACCAACAACGCGACAATCAACAGCGACACAATGAGACGCGAGGAGATGTACGTTCGAGAAATTACAGGCAAAATGACGGCAAAATTCGAAACGATGAGAGGAGGGAAAATGAGCTTGGAAGGCTTAACCAGCAGACGGTAGATGATGGAAAGAGTTCGGCGTTCGCCACTCAGAGATACGGATGACAGACATCGACGACACGCGCCATCGCCGGTAAACGAGAAGTAGTTTCGGAAGAGACTCCCTTCCGAACGTCTGAATAGTCTAATGGGTCGAATAGGAGAACATAAAAGGCTGAATGTGAAACTGAAGACGTTAGTGCTGAACTAATGAGAAAAGATACACACGATGCAGATGAAGTGTTGAATCCAGGGACTAAACTTAGTGTAAGTGGTCGGAAAATTACAACTTTTTTAAATTTTGGTAGTGATATCTAAAATTTTGTATGAACAGCTTCGTGAAATAGGAAAGTTACCTATTTTCCCTGTCAATTGTGTGCTCATCATTAAAGCAATTGGGTACAGAAGTCGTGCTCTTACTGGACGGGCACTCATTAGATGCAAGATTGGGGCAGACATTTCGACATGGTGGTACTGATTCTTGATTATTTTACTGGATTTTTTACTATGGCCGGTTGGAAGGAAGAACATACAAGATTTATTATGGAAGTGGATGTTTAAGTGTTTGTGATGGGGATGATGAATTGGAGGTTAATTTCGTCGGTTTGGATGAGGAAAAGGAGAACTGGTCTTCAGGACTAAGAATTATAGTGATTCAGAAGAAAACAGATGATGGAACTGAAGAGCCAGTATATGTGACAGATAATGTGTCCAGAGGAAAAGAAGAAGATCGAGACGTCATGTCAAAAATTCAGGAGAAAATAGATTACTTAAGGGGCTCCGGAAAGTCTCAAAATCATGAAAAGTTCAATTTTTACTTTTTTGTGTTTTCTGAATCTGCAGACTATTACCTTTTAATAGATATATAATTTATTCAATTCCAAAGACTACAACTATTTTTAAATTTTTTTTTGAAATGTGTTCTACATGGGCGTGACCCACTGTGGCGCTGTTAAACTGCTGTCAAATGGTGTTATTATTAACGTCCGTGTTCATCAGGTACATTTTAGTGATGTGAGATAAAGTATGTGTTGTGGCTAACTTGTGATGGTTCAATATCGCTGGTGTGATTGTCGATTGTTTCATGTTTATTTACTCTGTCGTTATCTCGAAAATATTCGTAATTAATTCTGTTTCTTGAGTCTCTGTTTTGTTGAAGTATAATAATGAGTAAAAGTAAAGTTATTAGAAATCCTCTGAAGGCTTTTAAGAAAAGGAGAAATGTTGGAAAGCCAAAGGTATGTGTTATTACTGTAAACAATAAAGACGATAACCAAGTGAGTGAACCTAACCTCTCAAGTACACCTGCCCATAGCAGTCAAAGTGGGAAAGAAAATACTTCACAGAAGAAGCTTGGTTCAATGAGTGAAAACTATGAATGTTTTATGGGCGAATCGGATGTGAATGAAATATTTGATATGTCGGTTCTCAAAGGATTTTTTTTCAAACTGTGTAAGATGTATTCATTGTAGTGAAGTTGGTCTGGAACTCTCCATAATAAAGCATGTAGGACTAGCTAGTGAAATACGACTGAAATGTGATAAGTGTTCATACATGACCACCTTTTGGAACAGTGTTGCAGTAACTGCAACTGAAGAAAATGGTAGCAAAATCTACGAACACAACAACGAGCGATGCTTGCTTTAGACAAGGAACGCCTTCGGGCTGCAGACAGGGCTGTAAAGAGTCTAGAAATACAAGCAAGAGTAAACAGGAGGAGGAACAAGAGGAAGCTGGAGGAGGAGTTTGCAGAGGATGAAGATAATCCATCCTATGGACCTGGAATGTACTAAAAAGTTAATCCAATCTTTGTCGCTCGATTCCCAAAACTTTTATTTTCTCATACTAATTACATGTTTTCTAAGGATCTTCCAAACATATTTGTTTCAAACTTTCAGTAAATGTTACACAGTACCTTCTGCATAATTTAACACAGCCTTTTCCAAAAAACTGTATACTTTTGAATATATAAATAAAAAATTGCAAAAAAGTGTTGTGAATTTTCATTACAATTGAAAAAAAAATCATCTTTAGTAACTGAACTAAAATTTTGTAAAATCCCTGTGTTAAGTTGTAGCCCATATTCCAATAAATAATCTGTAAAAAGTTCAACTTCCTACCTCAAATACTTTGTGAGGAAAGATGTAATTTATAAGCGTTATTTTAACATTGCAAGTATAGAGCGTTCCGGAGCCCCTTAAGTAACTAGGCCGCTTCTTATCGAGAAGAATTATAAGTAGTTTTAGTACGCACTGCAAAATATTTTCAAGCAAATCAGGACTTATGAAGGGATGTAAATATCATATTAAAGTGCGGCCGCATGAACCATTTAAAATTTAATCAGTTACTACTAACCAGAAGAGAGGCCATAGGGGAAGAGATTAAACGGATGGTGAACAGTGATATAACTGAGAGATCAGATAGTGAATGCTGGAATACTATACGTCCAGTCATTAAGAAAGGTGGATCCGTCAGGCCGGCCCCAGTGGCCGAGTGGTTCTGGGCGCTTCAGTCTGGAACCGCGCGACCGTTAGGGGCTGATGACCTGAGATGTTGAGTCCCATAGTCCTCAGAGCCATTTGAACCATTTTGGGTCCGTCAGGGTTACGCTGGCCGCTCGACCTATTAATCGCAATATTTTGCCCCAGAGGTATCAGCCCGAAAACACGAGTAGATTTTGCAGAAGTTTGCTGGTGCTTGTTACCTCAGTTACCTACACATGACAAGTAGCTGTTGGCCACTGGAAATTGAGGAAGGAAGCCGAAAATATACTACGTTTTTGTACAGTGGGCGGTGTTATCATTTCAGATGGGTGCCATTCGGTTTAAACATATCGCCAACAGAATTTGTTATTTCTACAGCGGTTTGAATGTTTAACTTTAATTATAATCATCCTGTATTTCAAGTTAATCATTGCATCATTTTGAATTGTACTGTGTGCGTGTAATGATTACATTTGAATCGCTGATTGCAGAAACAACACTTGTCCACTTTTTGGTTGAATCGAGTTAAGAGCTGATTACCATATTATGGTGCTCCCTCTATCGAATGATTGCAGAAACAACATTTCTCCATCATTCTTAATGGGACAAACAAGATCCCGACGTTATGAGTGAGAGGAGAAAGAACAGTTGTCCAGGACTAGTGCTATTTCTGCAGCCAACGTTGGATAGCCTGTTGTGTAATATCATCTCTGTGTTCGCACGGTTTCTCTTTGTGAAGCACAGCAATGTTGGACAGGGAAGATATGGATGTACATGATGGTGGTGAAAGTAGAAAGAGGAAAAAAGGTGTAAAGAATGTTGAGTATCAGCATGAAATCATAAAAATGTCGCGAATTAAAGGTTTAGAGTACAAAAACTGCAGTGGAAAGTTAGTTTCAAAGAAAAGCATTGATGTGCACTGCAAGTAAGTAATGTTCTAATAGGGGAGGTTATACGTCAGTAAAATAGTAAACTAATGATTTATTGCGTGACTGAAATATCTGTGTAATTTTGTAGATTTCGTAGAAACCGCTTTGAAAGAAATCCTGAAGAGGAAAGAAATCAAGTACTTTCACTTTTCTACAACATGACATCAAAGGACGCACAAGATTCTTAACTCCAAGGGCTGATTACTGCAGAAGACGAAAAAGAGTGTCAGAAGGAGGCAACTGCAAACCAAGATGCAACAATTTCCAGAATTTTATTAATTCCAGTTCTGGACGATCAGAGGTATGCAAGAAAGCTTTCTTGAGCATCCATGGTGTCACAAACCAAAGGGTAAGGAGGATAAGCAATCTGCTTGCTTGTGGAAAGTCGCCTAGTGACCTTTAAAACTGCATCGGGAAATCAAATCGGTGGTGCAGAAATAAGTTTGATAATTGATCACATAAAATTACTCACTATGGCACAAGAGAACAGCGTTATTTAAATAGCCAACTTAATGTCAAAATCATGCATGAGCAGTTCAGATTACGACATCCCCAAGCAAGTAATATTAAGTACGAATTTTATTTGAAAACATTCAAAGAACATTTTTCACTTAAATTTGCTCGACCACAAGTTGACACATGTGGTACTTGTGACGCGCTTCAAAATAAATTACGAAATAAAACACTGAATGAAAAGGGTAAGAGGGTTGCCGCTGCAGAAATGATGGTTCATAAACGAAGGGCTGCAAAGTTTTTTGCTCGTATTCGTGAAGTACAAGTATTGTGTCAAAAAGACGAGGATGTTGCAGGTATTGCCATAGACTTTATGCAAAGTCTGTCCCTTCCTACCATTCCAGTTCACGAAGTTTTCTACCTTCGGCAACTCATTGTTAATGTATTCAATATCCACAACCTGAAGACAGGATATGCAACATTATACATTTATCACGAAGGTGTAGCAAAGAAGGGTCCCAATGAAGTCTGCACATTTCTGCAGGATTACATACGAAACGAGTTTCCACCAAACATAAAATACCTGCATATATTTACAGATGGCTGCCCAGGTCAGAATAAGAATAACACTATGGTCAGGTTCCTCACGGCAGTTGTGGCATCTCATCGTTTACTCAGAATTTATCGTTATTTCCCGGTCAGAGGCCATTCATTCTTACCCTGTGACAGGGACTTTGCAGTGATTAAGAGGAAAATTCGAGCTGTCGATAGGATTTATAGCATTATGCAGTTTGTAGAACTTATTGTTGCTGCAAGTACCAATACCAGGTTAAAGTTGTTTCAACAGAGTTTGTACTGGCTTTCAAACATTGGAGGCTAAATTTTACAAACGCAATGCCGTGTATTTGCAAACAATGAACAGCAAAGTGCTCACAAGGAATGAGAAACAATCCTTCACCGTTTCCGAATTCATGGAAATTGAATACAACAATGAGTGTAGTGGGAACGTCATTGCAAAACCATGCATTGGAAGCCTGGTGACGCACACTTTTCGTTTACTTCTTGATTTAAAAACAACAATAACTCTACTGACGGCTGCTGCATACGAAAAATGTGTACCACTAAGTGACAAGAAAATGGCCGACCTCAAGAAATTGGAGCCGTATATCCCAGAAGAGTACCTATCCTTTTACTGAGCTCTTTACAACTGGCCTTCTGTAGACAGTAGAAGGCCTGACAGTGAATAATAGACATGGGAACAAGCAATATTTCACTAAGCTTGCTATTTACCTGATTGTAATTTGTGGTTAAAAGTAGTTGTTCAGAAACTGTTATGTACACAAAAAATAAGAATTTTGATAATGAGAAATAATATAGCTGATCTTCAGAAACTGTTATGTAGCCTAATAATAACAATTTTTGTATTGAACATAATAAATGTTGAATAACACACACTTACATTTCTGGCAACCAACTGATTTTAGAAACAGCACATGTCCACGAACTTTGCGTATTTAAATCATTAAATAATCTAATCATTACATCATTGAAAATAGTGTCTGGACATCACCTGAAACTGTGCCATTCAAAGTAAATCAGAGCTGTCAAAGAAAATAGAATACTCAACCCCACAAACTTATTTTTCCGTTTTTCTCAAAATCAACATTCATGGACTAATGCTGTTTCTGCAATCAGTGATTCATTTGCTTTTTGTTACTGCGTGATCTGTTAAAGTGTAGTGATCCTGCCATGTTTTCTCTTTCTGTGTTTACGAGGTACACGAATCTGGCGGCACTATGTCACGGTTAGGTGAGAGAGTGCGAACTCCTGGCCCACAGGAAGTAACCAACGTCACATTACGTGATAACTAACAGTTCACGAATTCTCCGCCGAGCGGCGCACGGCAACATCCAGCCGCACTTCAATACCGCCACCGCGGTACTGCGGCGAGTGGCGCAAACATCACAACCTGCTCCCCCACTCCATCGCAGCTTCTCTGTGCGCAGTCGCCCTTCCCAGAAGGCCACCGACAATGGATGTTTATCAACAAATTCATGTGATGCGGAGCGGCGACACCACTGTGAATCCCATGTGAAATACTTACTGTGCTGGTGTGGTATTAATGAAAGAAGTGGAGTAGCTCTGAGTGCAGTGATTAAATGTGATACAATAATGCAACGAAAAAATATTTTTGTATATTGCAACGATTTAAGGTACTTATGTATTCATGTATTTGTTTTTTGTAGTGCACGCCACTGAAGTACCATTTGCCCCCTTCTAGCTTTTCTTTTCTGTTTGAATCCATTAATCACTAATGATTGTGGGTGCCACTTTGATTACCTATTTATCTCTGTGTTTGCTTTGTGAAGCCTGTGATTACTTCTCATTTTGCTGTGTTATGACAATATTTCACTCTTGGTTGTGATGATAGCACGGTCGTTAGATTTTATTAATGATTATTACTGTCCAATTTAAAAGCGCTTTATTACCGATCTTATGAAATTGATTACTTCATTGACTACTTAAAATGTTGGGTAGTTCATTAGCTACAGTAATGATGAACTTTTAAGTTGGTGAATTTAGTTAGGAATTAAAGACGGAAGAATGTTAATTTGCACAGCAGTGGCAGTTAAATTAAGGAATAGTGTGCATTACAGAAACTGGCATTTCATGACACTGTTTTTATCTTTGTTTGCTTACTTTTCCTGGACACTAAAAGGATTTTTATGATTTTGTTCTCTTCTGCTCTTCCCCGTTCAGTGAGGTCCGTTTTACGTGATCAGTTCCACACTGAAACTTCATGTCGCCATAAAATTCCAGGCGGAATGAATTTTTTACATCTGGGGCATGTGAGGGTGCAGTGTCATCACATGGCAATGTATTTCCCGTATGTTAATGATTTAAATATAATTATCGAAGAAGTTCTCCACTGAGTGTGTTGTAGCCATGGCTGCCAGCGCCTTCTGACAAAAAGCTGGAGACTAGTTATCATTGTGGTGCGACTGGGCTCTCGGGCAGAACGGAGCGAGCCGTACTTGGTTAGTGCATTCGTCGGAACTGCTTTTATAGCGTGTCCGTGCTGCGCTCCGTCGTCGCTTAAAGCGATCGGCAGTAAATTGTGGCATGTAGTTGAAATCCTGATTGTTATCAAAAGTGATAATTTGTACTATATATTTGAAAAGATTATAATTTGTGACCCCTTACCAATCGATGTTCTCACTTGAAACAATCATCGTAGCTGTACCTGATTTACATAAATGATCTAGGTGATAATCTGAGCAGCCCCCTTAGATTGTTTGCAGATGATGCTGTAATTTATCGTCTAATAAAATCATTAGACGAGAAATTCCAATTACAAAATGATCTAGAGATAATTTCTGATGGTGCGACAAGTGGCAATTGGTACTAAACAAAGAAAAGTGTGAGGTCAGCCACAAGGGTACCAAAAGAAATCCGATAAATTTTGGTTATACGATAAACCGCACAAATCTAAGGGCTGTCAGTACCACTAAATACTTGTTGTTGTCTTCAGCCCTGAGACTGGTTTGATGCAGCTCTCCATGCTACTCTATCCTGTGCAAGCTTCTTCAACTCCCAGTACTTACTGCAGCCTACATCCTTCTGAATCTGTTTAGTGTATTCATCTCTCGGTCTCCCACTTCGATATTTACCCTCCACGCTGCCCTCCAATGATAAATTTGAGATTCCTTTATGCCTCAGAACATGTCCTATCAACCGGTCCCTTCTTCTTGTCAAGTTGTCCCACAAACTCCTCTTCTCCCCAATTCTATTCAATACCTTCTCATTAGTTATGTGATCTACCCATCTAATCTTCAGCATTCTTCTGTAGCACCACATTTCGAAAGCTTCTATTCTCTTCATGTCTAAACTATTTATCGTCCATGTTTCACTTCCATACATGGCTACACTCCAAATACTTTCAGAAACGACTTCCTGACACTTAAATCTATACTCGATGTTAAGAAATTTCTCTTCTTCAGAAACGCTTTCCTTGCCATTGCCAGTCTACATTTTATATCCTCTCTACTTCGACCATCATCAGTTATTTTGTTCCCCAAACAGCAAAACTCCTTTACTACTTTAAGTGTCTCATTTCCTAATCTAATTCCCTCTGCATCACCTGACTTAATTCGACTACATTCCATTATCCTCATTTCGCTTCTGTTGATATTCATCTTATATCCTCCTTTCAAGACAAAGTCCATTCCGTTCAACTGCTCTTCCAAGTCCTTTGCTGTCTGTGATAGAATTGCAATGTCATCGGCGAACCTCAAAGTTTTTATTTCTTCTCCATGGACTTTAATACCTACTCCGAATTTTTCTTTTGTTTCCTTTACTGCTTGCTCAATATACAGATTGAATAACATCGGGGAGAGGCTACAACCCTGTCTAACTCCCTTCCCAACCGTTGCTTCCCTTTCATGCCCCTAGATTCTTATAACTGCCATCTGGTTACTGTACAAATTGTAAATAGCCCTTCGCTCCATGTATTTTACCCCTGCCACCTTTAGAATTTGAAAGAGAGTATTCCAGTCAACATTGTCAAAAGCTTTCTCTAAGTCCACAAATGCTATAAATGTAGGTTTGCCTTTCCTTAGTCTATTTTCTAAGATAAGTCGTAGGGTCAGTATTGCCTCACGTGTTCCAACATTTCTGCGGAATCCAAACTGATCTTCGCCGAGGTCGGCTTCTACCATTTTTTCCATTCGTCTGTAAAGAATTCGCGTTAGTATTTTGCAGCTGTGACTTATTAAACTGATAGTTCGGTAATTTTCACATCTGTCAACACCTGCTTTCTTTGGGATTGGAATTATCAAGTTCTTCTTGAAGTCTGTGGGTATTTCGCCTGTCTCATACATCTTGCTCACAAGATGATAGAGTTTTGTCAGGACTGGCTCTCCCGAGGCCGTCAGTATTTCCAATGGAATGTTGTCTACTCCCGGGGCCTTGTTTCGACTCAGGTCTTCGAGTGCTCTGTCAAACTCTTCACGCAGTATCGTATCCCCCATTTCATCTTCATTTACATTCTCTTCCATTTCCATAATATTGTCCTCAAGTACATAGCCCTTGTATAGACCCTCTATATACTCCTTCCACCTTTCTGCCTTCCCTTCTTTGCTTAGAACTGGGTTTCCATCTGAGCTCTTGATATTCATACAAGTGGCTCTCTTTTCTCCAAAGATCTCTTTAATTTTCCTGTAGGCAGTATCTATCTTTCCCCTAGTGAGATAAGCCTCTACATCCTTACATTTGTCCTCTAGCCATCCCTGCTTAGCCATTTTGCACTTCCTGTCGATCTCATTTTTGAGACGTTTGTATTCCTTTTCGCCTGCCTGATTTACTGCATTTTTATATTTTCTCCTTTCATCAATTAAATTCAATATTTCTTCTGTTGCCCAAGGATTTCTACTAGCCCTCGTCTTTTTACCTACTTGATCCTCTGCTGCCTTCACTACTTCATCCCTCAGAGCTACCCATTCTTCTTCTACTGTATTTCTTTCCCCCATTCCTGTCAATTGTTTCCTTATTCTCTCCCTGAAACTCTCTACAACCTCTGGTTCTTTCAGTTTATCCAGTCCCATCTCCTTAAATTCCCACCTTTTTGCAGTTTCTTCAGTTTTAATCTACAATCTAACCAATAGATTGTGGTCAGAGTCCACATCTGCCCCTTGAAATGCCTTACAATTTAAAACCTGGTTCCTAAATCTCTTTCTTACCATTATATAATCTATCTGATACCTTCTAGTATCTCCAGGATTCTTCCATGTATACAACCTTCTTTCATGATTCTTGAACCAAGTGTTAGCTATGATTAAGGTATGCTCTGTGCAAAATTCTACCAGACGGCTTCCTTCATTTCTCTTCCCCAATCCATATTCACCCACTACGTTTCCTTCGCTCCCTTTTCCTACTCTGGATTTCCAGTCACCCATGACTATTAAACTTTCGTCTCCCTTCACTACCTGAATAAATACTTAGGAATTACTATTACGAGCAACTTAAATTGGAAAGACCACACAAATAATATTGTGGGGAAGGCGAAACAAAGACTGCGCTTTGTTGGCAGAAGATGCGACAAACCCACTAAAGAGGCAGCCTACATTACACTTGTCAGTCCTCTGCTGGAATATTGATGCACGGAGTGGGATCCTTGCCAGGTAGGATTAACGAAGGACATCGAAGAAGTGCACAGAAGGGCAACTCGTTTCTTGTTATCGCGCAATCGGGGTAAGAGTGCCACTGACATGATACGCGAGTTGGGGTGGCATTCATTGAAACAAAGACGGTTTTCTTTGCAGCGAGATCTATTTACGAAATTTCAATCACCAACTTTCTGTTCCGAATGCGAAAATATTTTGTTGACACCCATCTACGTAGAGAGAAATGATCATCACAATAAAATAAGAGAAATCAGAGCTCAAACAGAAAGATTTAGGTGTTCCTGTCTCCCAAGCGCTATTTCGACAGTGAAAGGTAGGGAAGTAGTATGAAAATGGTTCGATGAACCCTCTGCGAGGCACTTAAGTGTGAATTGCAGAGTAACCATGTAGATGTAGATGTAGAGCTGAGTGTCCGGGTCCTCCAAACAGGCGAGGCTTCAGATAAGTTCACGAACTTATTTAATGGCGTTTCCAGTATGTGAAGCAGATGATTTTTCAAGTAGCCTATTTACTTCATGCGGGTAATCTATCATTTTATTTGATCTGGGGGTGATAGGTTTGTATTGGCATTAAATCTAATTCGCATACCCAAGGAGCACCTGCTGAGCTGTGTTCACAGCGCACCCAAATCCTGACACCTTCTATCTGCACTAAACCGTAGCAGTTCTTTATCTATATTGTCCCCTTTCATCTACTATGTTACCTGGCAGTGACGCATCATGCTATAGCTACTTTCATCGTTAAGTTTTGCTCACCTGTGAAGGCCGAAAATTTAGGCACACGTGGGGGATAAAACAAGAATCATTCTTTGCTGTCATCACCTGAAAATGGCGGAGGAAGGGGGAGAGATCATGTAGAAAAAAATGGCGGATGAAACAAGAATTGTTCCTTGCCCTCAACATCCGTTAATGGCGGCGTGTGTGGGGATGGGGAAATGATAGTGACAAACTGTATCCTCCTAGCAACAGACGCTAGGGTGGTTTGCGGAATTCAGGCCAGCAGCTCCATGCTTGCTCTACGCAGAGCGTCTGGTCGGAGGAACCAATTAGACGTAACACCGCTACTGATGCTGTCCGTCGTGTGCGACCCTTTTGGGCAAGTGGCGCTCCTGGTGGAGTAGGAAAGGCGGGGGGGGGGGGGGGGGTGCAGCGTCACAGTGGAACGCTGGGCTTCAGCTTCAGCAGCGGCTGTCCGGCTCACGGGCGCTCCTTGCTCGCTACTCGCTGCTCGCCGTGCTGTCTCGGAGCCTCCGCGCCCCAATTTGTCAGCCCCAGGGGACCCAAAGCCAGGAAAATCGCCCCACTAGCTACGCTCGAATCCCTTCCGTCTTGCGTGCCACTCGCATTTTATCAGCAACACGTGTACGGGTCCCATGAAAACGTATCACATTTCTTTTATATCTGTAGTGGAACAGAGCTGGCTTCACACGAGTGTGAACGTTTATCAACATATTTTGTTGTGGCATAACAAGACAGCTACGCCACACTGAAGTAGCCGAAAGGCACGCGTAATCTCACTTAGGCTGGATAGAGGTCTGAAACAGAATACGTAATGAATGGTAGCAAGTAAAGTACGTAGCTGCTATTACTTAACTTTTAATCCTTGTTGTATACATCGTTCTTGATGAGACATTTCATACGATAACTATCAAACTATGTAAGGCTAATGGCGCCTTGCTAGGTCGTAGTCATGGACTTAGCTGAAGGCTATTCTAACTGTCTCTCGGCAAATGAGAGAAAGGCTTCGTCAGTGTAGTCGCTAGCAATGTCGTCCGTACAACTGGGGCGAGTGCTATTCCGTATCTCGAGACCTGCCTTGTGGTGGCGCTCGGTCTGCGATCACACAGTGGCGACACGCGGGTCCGACATGTGTGGTGTCTGGCGGTGACACTACATATTTTATTTCATAAAATTCGATGCATAAATAATGAAATGATAAGGAAAGTCAACGCAATCACAAATTTCACTTACTGTCCGTGGATCATGCATGGAATTTCATAGCTGAATTGCTAAAGATTCATATGACATTACTTTTCCAGGAAGCATGCAAACATTAACTGATTTAAGATGCACCTCCTCTACATACCCACAACAATTTAAGTAAAACACCTTTAACCTTAATAGTCATCAGATGACCGGCAGTTAATTAAATAGAATTTGTATCAGAGGTGATGTCACAAAAACATTCGCTCTGTATCAGCTTGGACTTAATATTCGTTAAACATGAAATGGATTAACGTCAGAGTAATCAATAAAATTTTAATATCAGTTGGACTATGCATTCACTTGCCTCGAGCTACTCATTCACTATATTTATGTATTGCTATACCTGTAGTGACTAATGCCGTTTATATCCATTATCTTTCTTCTCCGCCTCATCGTCCTGGAGTAATCTCTTCCCCTTCCTGCTTTCCTTAGCCTACTTTAGCGTTTTTTTCATTCTGCTGCCTGAGCTTTGTCCAATCGCACTTCGTCGATGCTTCCGACTATCTTCACTGTGAAGGAACCTGGATGGAATCCTAGTTTCTACAGGTACTTAATTCTACCTACATTTCTACTGTTGAACACTAGACAAGCACTATACGCATCTATCTTCACAACAATTAAGGACACTGTCATCTTATAGTCTAAGACCCTTAGATTTTCTCACTTTTTTTGAATATGAGTCCACTTCTACGATCCATTTCGAGCCAAACAGGTTGATAGATGCAAAAACTGAAGTAAGTTTGTAATTCATACTAAGCGGAAAAACGATGTTGTAAACAAAGGAACAAGCAAAGATAATCTTTCTCACAGGCTTCTAGACTCACCTGCAGTTATGTGAACGAAAAATTGACGCACAAAAGAATTCTGATGTAGAGAAGGTGTAGATCACAACATAGAAACATTTTTGAAACATATTTCTAGCCAGAATTCGATTATGAATCAATGCAACAAATTATGTAATAAAAAATTCGATTTTTCGCAATATTGTCCTTCGTCTGCCTTTAATAAACTGTATTAATAATTCGATAGCAAAAAGAGGAATACAACAGATGAATATGGACTATGAGAAAGGAATGAAGGATGCAGCTGCCTGGAAGAGCTTTGCACAGAAGATAATTTAATTATGAAAGAAGTTTGTATATATGGAAGATACCTGGAAACACCTGATTGGTTATATGTTGGTAAGACGGAGATTACAGAATTAGATTTTAAACTCTAAGATGTTTCCAGGGGCAGATGTGGACCATGACCGCAATTTATTGGATATGAAGTGTAGATTAAAACTAAAGAAATTGGGAAAAGGTAATAAATTAATGCAATGGAACCTGGGTAAGTTTAAGGAAGCAAACGTTGTTAAGAGTTTAAGGCAGCAATTGACTCGAAGAGGATAAAAGAATACAGTAGCAGATAAATGAGTAGCTTTAAGAGATGAAATAGTGAAGGCAACAGACGACGACATAGGTAGAAAGATAAGCCCCAGTAGAAATCCTTGGATATCACATCAGGAATTGAATTTAACTGATGAAAGAACTACGTATAAAGATTCAGGAAATGTAGCAGATGAGAGGGAATAGAAACGTCTAAAATGAGACTGACAGGAAGTACAAAATAGCTAAGCAGGCATGGCTAGAGGACAAATGGAAGAATTCAGAAGCATATATCGCTATGGGAAAAATAGATACAGCTTACAGGAAAATTTAACAGGCCTTTGGAGAAAAGAGAAGCAATTGTGTGAATATTACGAGCTCTGATGGAAAACCACTACCAAGCAAAGCATGGAAATCCGGTAGGTTGAAGGTGTATGTTGAAGGTTCATACCAGGGAGATGAAATTGATTGCAACATCATATAAAGAAAAGAGGACGTAAATGAAGATGACATGGGATATGTGATACTGACAGAAGAATTTGACAGAGAGCAGAAAGATGTAAGTCAAAACAAGGCCCTTGGATTGGATGATATTCCGTCAGACCTAGCTGATAGCCTTTGGAGCAGCAGCCAGGACAAAACTATTCCACCAGGTGTGCAAGATATATGAGACATTCCGAATACCATTAGACTTCAAGAAGAATGTAGTACTCTTAATTCCAATCACAAAAATATCAGATGCTGACAGATGTGAATATTACCGAACTCCTCATTTTAATAAATCATGGTTCCAAAGTACGATTACGAAATCTGCACCGAACAATGGAACAACAGGTAGAAGCTGACCTTGGGAAAGATTAGTTTCGATTTCGGAGAAATGTTGGAACATGCGAGGCAATTTCGACGCTACGATTTCTCCATAAGATAGGTTAAGGAAAGGGAAATCTCTGTTACCATTTCTAGACTTGGAGAAACGTTTTGACAATATTGACAGGAATACTCTCGCATTCTGGAGATAGCATCGCTAAAATACAGGAAGCAAAAGGCTATTTACAATTTGTAGAGGAAATAGGTGGCAGTAATAACAGTCGAGGTGATTGAAAAGGAAGCAGTAGTTGAGAAAGGAGTGAGACAGGGCTGCACCCTATTCCTCAATGTTATTCGATCTGCACATTGAGCAAGCAGTAAAGGAAACCACAGAAAAATTTGGAATAGGAATTAAAGTCCAGGGAGAAGAAATAATAACTTTGAGGTTTGCTGATGACACTGTGAGTCTATCAGATACAGCAAAGAACTTGGAGGAGGAGCTGAATCAAATGGACAGCCTTAAGAGGAGGATATTAGATGAGGAACAACAAAAGCAAAACAAGGATGAAGGCATGTAGTCGAATTAAATCAGGTGATGCTGAGGGAATTAGATTAGGAAAGGGGACAAAATAGTGGTTGAGTTTCGCTATTTGGGCAGAAAAGTAATAGATGATCGCTGAAGTAGAGTGGATACAAAATGCAGACTGGCAATGGCAAGAGAAACGTATTGAAGAATAGGAATTAGTTAACACTGAATATAGACTGAAGTGTTAGGAGATATTTTCTGAAGGTATTTGTATGGATTGTGGCCATGTATGGGAGTGAAACATGAACGGTAAGCAGTGCAGAGAAGAAGAAATTAGGAGCTTTTGAAATATGGTGCTAAAGAAGAATGCTGAAGATTAGTTGGGTAGATTATGTAATTAATGATGAGGTACTGAACAGAATTGGGAGAAAAACTTTATGGCCCAATCTGAGTAAACGAAGGGGTCGGTTGATAGGACATATTCTGAGACCTCAGGAGATCACCAATTTAGTATTGGAAGGAAACGCTGGAGGCTGAAATCCTAGAGGAATAGTAGAGATGAATATAGTAAGCAGATTCAGAAGGATATAGGTTGCAGTAGTTATTTGGAGATGAAGAGGCTAGCTCGGGATAGAGTAGAGTGGAGATCTCCATCAAACTGGTCTTCAGGCTGAAGACCACAACAATAACATAACCATCTGCACATTCCACGAAATGCAGTTATACTCTGGCTCACCCCAGAAAATTGACACCATGAAAATCTCTCGTATCACACTAAGTCCCTCAGTAATTGCAACCATTACTTGATTATTCAAATAAGACTCCCCCAGCCACAGTTTACACGCATCAGTTAAAATATCACCACTGGATACACAACTGAAAATATTGTCACAATTACAGCCCAAAAACATTGAAATGATAATCAGATCTACTCAGTTTACCAACGTGGACTACCTCTACAACCGTTCTCTGCATATCTAACATAGTGATATTAAATAAAATAATCACCACTGCCCATGCCCTGGCTCGAGGAAAACCTACGCTCTAGGCAGACGCCCTATCCAATGATCATTTAACATGTTTTTCAAGTAACCAACAGAGTTCACAATTATTCGGCCATTCGTGAAATACACCGACTACATTAAGCATCCAGACGATATAGTAATCCCTGGCCCAATGGATTAGCCTCCTGCATTCCACTGATAGCACGTTGCGCCCATCGAACCAGAGTCCTCCCAATGGCGCAGTAGATGATGCCCCACAAAGGGCTCGTCGTGCCAAAATAGAACCCTTTTTTTTTTTGGAGCACCCCCGTCCCACCCCTCCCCAGAGGCGAGCACTATCAAGGCAGCCGGACTGAAACACTCAGCGCCTTGCTTGACTGGCGAGGCACGCTCTTCGCCTTGGTGTGACGTTTAAATGGCTGCGAACTCTGAATGAAAACTAGAAGAATGAAGGACTCGGCCTTCCCATAATAGGAAAGTGTACAATTTCGAGTGCAATTTTTGAAACAGTTCTTCCATCACAGATAACATGTATAATGCATCCCTTGGAGAAAAACATTTCCCCACCATCTGCAATCTTTATACAATTTGTCAAACAAGGGATGTCATATGTGAAATTCCCACTATGGTATTTGGAAACCTGCCACACTGTAGGAATTACCTACTGAGAACGAATCGTCAGGCGCCTAAGCATGAGGTCACTGCACCTCCCAGTCTCATGTCACTCGCTCCTCGGCATCTGATCAGTTGCTACTTATATAGCAACGCGCGTTAAACTCGACCTTTATCAACATATTCTCGCAGATCGGACTGGGATATTTACTGAGTATTTTGTTACAATAAACCTTTCATCTACAGTAACTCTTTACAGAATGATAGTGTAATTAGTTTATTATTCACTCGGTTTGTTATCTCTCTTATGTTTGTTTCTCCGAAAATGTCGTCAAAGCAATGAAAAAGCCAGCAATCAGCAATCACCAAAATGTACAACACCAAACGCAGACAGATAACCGAAGTTTATGAAAATGTGATGAATGAAGCTTCACTTCGAAACCTGTGTCATGCTTAATGGTATACGAAGAAGAACGATCTGGCTGACCTTCACTTACGACTCATATATTCAAAAAAACATTTTCATATGCTGTTAGTAACGAAAAATTTTATTGATACTTCTTACCAGGAAGACACTTAACAATCCAAGTATTAACCTCAAACATGTATTATGGCCCAAGAAATAATGGAACACAGTTATTTCTTCATTTCAAAATAGGAACGAATTGAAAATACAGTACATCTCAGAGCATTTTTTAAGGTAAGTCCTCTCAACGTAAAGGTTATTATGACGTTCACACTTTTAAATGAAGTCCTTGAGCATGTCATGCACGAGGCATCGACCAACCATCTCTACATAGGGCGTCATTTTGAAGTGATTTTGAGGTACATGTAGTCAGCAGGCCGATGTCCCATTCATTGTCAGCCTTCCAAGTCTTACATGTGCTGCTCCCCATCCATCTGGCCCCTCAGCTGGCATAACAAGGAATATAGCACCCTGTTTCAGATCCCTCAGCAAGGAAAAATCATGGCACTACACAATTCCTCTACCTGGTATCAGCTTGGACAGTTTTACAGATGGGACTGAGGTGCAATGGAGGCAGACCCTGCCCCTTACATTGTACATAAATGTGCTTCGGAGTGAGTGTTTAGAAAAGTATGACACACATCTGGAAAAACAATCCTGAAATGTTTCATGTAACATGGTAATACTGATCCTTCAGTAATGAAACTAATTGCTACCAATTATTTATTTTGAAATACGACATTTATTTAATACTACTACAGCGTTGTTGCACATAGTACTCATTGAAACCTAAGGGTCACACAGGAATTAGCTAAATCACCAGTGACATAAAGCGTTTTCAGCTCTCCTGGTTCAGGATTAGGCAGACCAGAGCTAACACCCGAAAGATGTTCGGGCTCACATGCGGTTCCTCTTCGTCGAAATGTCTTGCCCCAACCTCGGCTTGGATTTGAACCGCATGTGTCGCGATACACGCTCTAAATTAGACACTTCTGACCCTTTGGTTAAATTGTCTGGTTGATAGCAAGTTTGCGAAATACAAAGTTAATATAACATATAACAACTGTAATAATAATATTGGGAACTAAATTAACGACCCATAAATGATGTAGGCCACACATTTGCGATTTTGGTTAGAATAATGTTTATTCAGAAAGCAAACTAATAGCAAAAGTGGTCGTATTTAGAGTTACTGTTACGCTCGAGTGCATATCCATTTGACACAGTTCGAGCTTTCACAATCTCATCATGAAACACAAGTCCAATACTCCACCTTGATATTTACACGAAGAGTTATTCACATCAGGCGCCCGGCTGCTAGCCGCTCAGAGACTAAGTCCCGCAACACCAAACAACGCGCAATTTTCTAAGTCGTTCCACTTCCTAGCTACCGAAAGACCGACCGTCCGCTTTCGCGTCTCCACCAGCACTGACCAACCGTCCCCGGCTGCGCTTCCTGCGCGCTGACCAAACTCACTTAACATGTAAGGTGTCAGGCAAATCCAACACCTTCCATGAAAACCCTGACATGATAAGCAAATCCAGTAGTATGTCACATAGCTCCGAATAAATCGTGACATTAAATTAACCAAAGTAATACGAGTAACGAGTGAGCAAATGCAATACCACAGACTAACACAAAAATGCCTAAATGCATGTCATACCTTCCCACCGTGAGACAGACGCAGTTCCGAGGGGAGAAACGAGAACAGAAGCCAAGAGCAGAACTGTGTTAAGCTAGAAGGCCCTACGATAAGCGACGGACACCCACGTCGCCAGCTAACCACCAGGACCATCCCCCAGCCAATGTTAAAAGCTAGAGCCCTCCAGAAGAACAGTATATATCTGATGATAACACTAAAAGGGCCACACCAGCCGCAAGTTTTAGCGTGAGACTTTTTCGCGTCTGTGTTACGTTGAAAATCTAAAAAACATTGCTCCACCACGAAAAGTAACCGCTAGGACCAGCTCCTAGCCCATGTTAAAAGCTAGAGCCCTCCAGAAGAACAGTATAGATCTTAGGATAACCCTAAAAGGGCCACACCAGCCGCAAGTTTTAGCGCGAGACTTTTTCGCGTCTTTGTTACGTTGTAAACGTTAAAAACATTGCCCCACCACGAAAAGTATAACGTTTCTCATTGTATATACAGAATTTTTGTAGGCGGAGCTTAAGGTTAACATCTGATTGGCCAGATGAAAACACAGCCAGATAGTTTTTTTTAAACCAACTTCGGTAAATTGTAGTAAGGATAAGTTAGAAAGGAGTTGCCTCGGAGACGCCGAGCTGGATGGAGCTGCACCGGCCGCCACCCCCTGACGAACACCGACAAGGTAATGAACGCACGCGATGCAGCATTTTTGAGTGCATAAGGCTTCACTCAGAACTGCAGAAGTCTCATCTGTTACATCCCTTTTTATGTAATACTAGTGTCGATCGTCAATTGAAGCTCATGGTATTCACATTTGCTACGTAAGTTAAAATCTGAAACGCGATGATTTTTCTGTTATATAATTATTGAGAAGCCACATCAGCCACTGTAATTTACGACAAGTTAGGTAAGTAATTAAAGAAAATTGAGGGTCACTGTAGACCATTTTGAGAGTTTTCTCTTTTGTGAAACTTAATTTAAACCTAGATTATAGATGTGACATGGCATAGGTCATCCTTCGATCCATTGTAGAACTTGGAAACCCGCTCAGGGAATATTGGTTCACATTTTTGTTGAACGCAGTTGGTTTTTATCATCCTGTATTAAAATATTTCCTTTTATCAATAGTGCAATTTATAAACAATGTTTTGTGAGTAGAATAAAATTTCCAATGGTAAACTTAACTGCTTTTTCGACGTTATTTTACCAGCTAACTAAAAATAGGAAAGCCTTGAACCCCTTCCTCTAAATTTAGTTAGTTTTAAGATTTTTTTACAGGGGTGCAGTGGAGCTGACGCTGAAATCATTAAGTATTTGGTTATATCATCACTAGTCTCACTGAACTCTTCTGAACTCTACATGTCATGTGTGGTCTGGCGTCTCCTTACCAGCAACAGGTCCCAGGTTCAAACTATTCGATTCCCTAAAAAAACACCCTCAGAGCGTCGTTGCGCGAAAGTGGTAGGGAGACACGACTTAGAACTACAGACACCACGCAGAATGTTAGAAACTGACTATTGCAGTTCCCTTTCCTAAAGCCGCCCATCTGATTGGCTATCTTACATTTTAACATATTTAAATAATTAAAGCTTGACCACTTTCACATTCTAAATAAAGTAACAATAATATCCGTTGTTGAATTATTTTACATAAAACTAATACAATTTCCTTCGTAACTTTGAATGTCACGGCCAGTAGCCTTGCACCAATGTGCTTTCTGACAAATAAATAAGGAACAAAATTAACTGTTACACACTAAACCTTACAACAAATATTCCGTTACCTAATTATTCAATAAGGTGTCATGCTGTCATCGTTCAATGTGTTTTGTGTGGAGGAAATGATGATCAGATGCTGAACTTAAAATATTGATAATTTAAATTTACTGCATCTTTTAAACAAATAAGGTTACAGAGTTGCTAGTTACAACGTTTGTCATTTTAATTATGCGCTTCTATATTAAATGTCGAGCGTTAAGATCGACCAAAGCGTTCAGATTTTAGCATTCAGGTCTTTGTTACAAAACTTGTTAATTTCACTTTGACAGTAAATCCTAAACTATTATAGATATGATCAATATTCAAGTTTTATTGGGATCACAACGGAAATTTATGGAGGATGGCAGATTAAAATTACTATGCTTTATTCCCTGCATTACTACGGAATTAAATAATTTCCATAAATTTTTCCCTCTATGGTCGATCTTAGGTCCACCATATTTAACACTGCTACGTCTCCTTGGCCACAAAGGGCTTCTACTGGGTTTCCCTACGACGTAGGTTTTCGTCTGTCTCACTCGCACACTGCAGCTCTTAGGCCTCATTTACACAATAGACGGTTTCCCCATCTCGTGGCGAAGATGTTCGTTTCACAGTTCCTGAAAGCTGATCCTTTCGGCCATATACTTAAATGAGAGCGAAATGCTCATTAACTCACAACCACTAGCAGAGATGGGATATGTACACAGCAGAGGTAATGGAATAGATCTGACTGAGCAAATGAAATCGCCAGTGAGCTAAAAGAATAATAGTCGCTTAAAGATAATTACCGGAGCCACTGTAAATTGCAGTTAGTTTTTCACCCAGAGTAACGAAGAGCAGAATGCGCCATGTTGTTCACTGATCAGCCAGAACATTGTGAACCCCTACTTAATTGGAGGTACGTCCACCTTTGGCACGGAAAACAGCGACGACGCGCCGTGGCGTGGATGCAGTGAGGCGTTGTTACGTCGCTGGAGGAGGTTGACAACACATCTGCACACTCAAGTCACCTAATTCGAGCAAATTCCGGGGAAGAGAACGATGAGCTCTGACGCTTTATTCTATCACATCACAGGTGTGTTCGATCGGGTATATCTAGTTTGTAGCACAACATTCCAATAGCTTCTATTCTCTTCCTATCTATACTATTTACTGCCTATGTTTGACTTCTGTCACACCCCTGTTACTTTCAGAAAGGACTTCCTAAGACTTGATACTACATTAGACATTAGAATACTTCTCATTCTCACAATGCTTTGCTTACTGCTGTCAGTCTGAATTTTATTCCCTCTCTTCAATCACTATTATATATCCTGCTGCTCAAATAGAAAAATTCATTCTTTGCTTACTACTGTCAGTCTGAATTTTATTCCCTCTCTTCAATCACTATTATATTTCCTCCAAGTTGAAAAATTCATTTGCAACGTTGAGTGTTTCATTTCCTAGCTTAATTCAATCCTCATAGCCGAATTTAATTCCATTACGATTGTTTTACTTCTGTTGATCATCTTAGAACTCCTTTCAAGACTCTATTAATTCCCTTCTAAAAATCTTCCAAGTACTCTGCCGTCGCTGACAGAATTCCAGTGTCATCGGAAAACTGTGAAGTTTTTAATTCTTCTCTCTGAACTATAATTGTTTGCCCAAACTTCTCTTTGATTTCTTTCAGTACTTGCTTAGTGTAAATATTGAATAACGTGGGGAGTATTCTAAAAACTTTCACACTTCCATCCCGACTTCGTCTCCCAGTCATATCCCTCGGTTTACGTTGTAGTTTTGTTTCTGTTTAGGTTACACATAAGTTTTCACTCCCTGCATTTTATTCCTGATACCTTCAGAAATACAAAGAATATATTACAGTCAATATTATCAAAAGGCTTATCCATATCACCGAAAGTTATAAACGAATGTTTGCATTTCTTCAGTATATTTCTTGAAAACGTTCGTAGTGTCAGTACTGCCTCGCGCGCTCCTGTGTTTATTCTGAACCCAATAGATCTTTTACAAGAGCGGTTTCTCGAGGTCTTTCCATTATTCTTAAAGGAACGGATTATTAAACTGTTAATTCGGTAGATTTAACGCCGCTTTACATTTGGGAATACTAAGGTCTTCTTGAATGTTGGATGGTGTTTCGGATTCTCATCTATTTCGCATACCAGGAGGAACATTTACACAATTGTTGATTTCCGCAAGTATTTCAGTAGTCTTCGATTAACAAAGTAAACAGCCAATCAGCTGCCTGAAATTCATTTAAACCTGGCCTGGCTTTCGGTACTTCTAAGAGTACGTTCTACACGTTCTACAGAAGTGCATGATGTTACCTCAGAAATTACGACAAAACTTATACTAATTTGTGGATGATAACTATAATATTATATAATTTAAATCGTCCATTGGAAACAAACTATTACTTACTTGGTTGCATTTATGAAGACATGTGACATATCATGAGCCTAAGAGGTCAGGTCGCACCCCTGTCCAGTAAACCAGTAAGGGCAAAATACATATAGCTGTTGAACAAAAGCCGGCCGGGGTGGCCGAGCGGTTCTAGGCGCTTCAGTCTGGCACCGCGCGACCCCTACGATCGCAGGTTCGAATCCTGCCTCGGGCATGGATGTGTGTGATGTCCTTAGGTTAGTTAGGTTTAATTAGTTCTAAGTTCTAGGGGACTGATGACCTCAGCTGTTACGTCCCATAGTGCTCAGAGCCATTTGAACCATTTTTTTGTTGAACAAAGACACACATGGCTACTAGCTGTAGCAGTACATCAACTTTCATGGGTCGCTCCTCATGTTGTGAGCTGAAGCCTTAATAAAAAGCTGATTACCTTTCTCTGCACCAACATACCGTCGTAACACAGAAGTAATCCATGTTGATCACTATTAAACAGCGTGACGGTAACGACGAAGTAACAGGCCAGTTAAAATGAAAATTAAAACAAGTACAAAATAGTCGTTGATGAACCACCTGCCACATTCACCATCACATGTAGGCCTAAGAATCTGCAGTACATATAATAAAAAATGACATACTTCTGTAGCGAAAAATTATAGAGGAAATTAATGCCCTGGATGCGACGTTACAGAAAATAAATAATAGTGTCTTCTCTTGATAGACTAGCCTATCAAAGATTAATGCCGCCTTGTGAAAGTAATGGAAAAATATTAGGACACTGCGACTGAGGAAAATAGCTCTTCCGATGGGGGAAGTGATGTTGATAAACTACCTACCACGGCGAAATATTTGCACAGTCACAAGTAGCGGTATGAACCCGTTAAAGCCCCTCTACTTCTCAACTGTAGCTCTTCATTTAAAACAGAGCCGTCTTTCCTCATCGTTTATCTAAAAAAAATCTCGAATTCTTCTAACATTCATTAACATTCTTTGTTGCAACAGGGTTCCATGGACTCCAGGAAATTATTGGAACAATCTTCTTAACAACATGTCTACTTCGACACTCAATAAATCAATTCTCACCAATACATCACTTTGGATACGAAGCATCAGCCTTTCTTTTCTTTAAGCAAGACCTCAATTTCTTCCGCTCTAGTTGGATTATGACCCGACATTAACAAGTGTTCTACGAATTATGTACGGTAATACGTTTTTACCTAAAAGACCTCCTTTACATCTAGCATAAAATACCGTTCCATTTTGTTTGATGTAAAATATTGGACATCCGTCGCATGTCATCTTGTAAACACCTGAGGTGGACAAGGGGCCATTTGCAGTTTTAATGTCATAAATTATGTTTTTTTTCAGTCCATTGTCAGCGGGAAAAACATTGCAACCACATTTTTTACCAAAATCCTATAGTCCTAAGAGATACATTGCCTAGAAAAGGTGTTAAAATGTAGCTTTCATTTTCACTATTCCCGATTTTACGGTTGCCTAAAGTAGTTCTTCAGTTTCTTGTTTTCTCCTCAAATATTTTGTTTACTATAAATGGTTCGTATCCATTATTAGATTTAATTAAATTAGATTTAATTAAATTTGTCTCTTTCTCTGCTTCCTTTGGATGTTGAGGCTTTACTAATGCACGATTTATATGTGAATGAAAAATAAGCCATCGTATGGGATTGAAGATGCCTTAAGTCAAGTTGTATAATATGATCCGTACTAATTACTTTGCGAAAGACATTGAAATTTATTCTGTCAACTGTATCTGATTTGTGATGCAACCAAGTAAGTAATGGTTTCAGATTCCAATTGGAAGTTTTAATTATATTACATCATTATTATCGGTAACCAGAAACTACTGTAAAATCTGTCATAACTGTTTAGGTAACATCGTGTACTTCTGAAGATATTCATAGTAACGTCGAAACCTAGGTGAAACGTAAATTAATTTCCAGCGAATGATATACTGTTTACTTTTTTCTAATCGAAGTCATGTTCAAGACTGAATTTCAATGATTCTGTAGATACATTGTCTATTCCAAGTGCCTTGTTTCGACTTAATTCTTTCAGCGTTCCGTTAAATTCTTGTAGTAGCATCAAATATCCCATCTCTTTTTCATCTACATGCTTTTCCATTTTCACAATATTGTCATTAACTTTGTTTTCTTTATACAGACCTTTTATATTTTCTTTCCATTTTGTAGCCTTCCCTGCTTTGTTTAGCTGTGACTTTCCACCAGAACTATTGATCTTGACATAGCCGCATTTTTTTCTCCAAAACTGTCTTTAGTTTTCCGATGTACGAATGTGTTTCTCTAACACGCACTTACGCTTCTACAGCTTTGAATTTCTCCTCCAGGCTTCCCTTCCTAGCCATTTTGCACTTTCTGTCAGTCTCATTCTTTAGACATATGTATTCCCTTTCGCATGTTCCATTTGCCGTATTTTATTTTTTCTACTTTCTTTAATTTAGTTCAGTATCCCCTCTAAATTCAAATGGCTCTGAGCACTATGGGACTTAACAGCTGAGGTCATCTGTCCCCTAGAACTTAGAACCACTTAAACCTAACTAACCTAAGGACATAACACACATCCATGCCCGAGGCAGGAATCGAACCTGCGACCGTAGCGGTCCAGACTGTAGCGCCTAGAACCCCTCGGCCACACCGAGTATTCCCTCTGTTAATCAAGAATTTCTGCTAAGCCTTGACTTTTTATCAATTTGAGCCCCTGCTCCTTTCACTATTTCCTCTTACAAAGTTACCCATTCGTCTTGTATATCTTTCTTTCCCCTTTTTCAGTCATTCGTTGCCTCAAGCCCCTTGTGACACTTCCAAAAACCACTGATTCTTTCAATTTACCTAGATACCATCTGTTTCATTTACTACCTTTCTGCAGTTTCTTTAGTTTTATCCTGCGGTTCATAACCAACAAATTTTGGCAGAATCTATATTTCCCCCTGGAAATGACCTTCAGTTTAAGATCTAGTTCCGAAATCTCTGCCTTATCATTGTCTAATCTAGTTGTATCCTTGTCTTTTCCGTTATTGTAAATCAGCTATTAGCAGTGACTAAATTATAGCGTACTTTGCGTAAGAATCTACTATTTGACTTCCCATTCCATTCGTTTCCTTTAGTCATGTTCTTTTACTGCTTTTCTATTTCTTTTTTCTCCATCAAATTACAATCTCCCTGAGGAATAAATTATTTTTCTTTAGTCTCATCGACATATGTGGACCGAATAGGCGTATATGCGTGTACTATTGTAGTGGGTCTTGGCTTTGTTTCTAGCTTGGCACTGATAATGTATTGATAATATGGTTCATTGTATTTCACACGTATTACTATTTTATTATTGATTTTTAGACCTGCTTGTGTGTAATCCTAATCTGTTTTGCATTAGTATTCATGTATTCACATGATCATAAATATTGTTCTAGAGATATTGTCAAGGTAATCATTAAATAGGAGTGAAATAATTTCGAAATGGATATTTCTTGGCAAGCGTGTGTTTCTTTTAGTGTGGTAAAAGAGACCATTACAGAACAGAAAGAATTTGATAGGCAGCCCACTGAATCAGAGCTGACCAGTGAAATGGAAAACAATATCAAGGGTAAATTTTGCTGATCATCAGGAATGAACAGTGACAGAGGAAGACTCCTACTAAAAGGAACTTTACTGTTACGTTTATCAATGTAATGTTGGGTGGTGACTCAAGACTCCATTTGTGGGAGGTAAACGGTCAACAAGGGCCACATTCATTGCTGATACACACGAAGCGCTATTTAGCTCCAGTCATTCAAACACACCGAAGCTAGCTTATATGCATGCTGCCGCCTCACGTATGTACAAGCTCCTCAGCTTCAATTTATTGGGCACACACCGCCTTGTAATGCAAATGCACTAACTCACAAACATAAGAGTCAGTTTGTCAATGTTCAGTTTGTCCGAATGCAATAACTAACATCCAGAAAGTAGTCCCTGGTGTAGTTCTTAACGCAATGGACATTATGAGCATCCTATATACTCACATACGATAGTTGCTACTTTTTGGCTATTTTACGAAATTAATTGTTTCTTGTGGTGCTTGTATGGATAGTCACGCAGCAACAGCGGGGTCAGATGTGTCCAGTAGTGAAAGACACAGTATTTGCCTAACCGACAATATATCGTGTTTCATGAACTGCGTTGCGAAAAGTTACTGCTGCATGTCGACATGTATAGCAGCGATCATTTACCAGTTGTCAACCGCGATCGTGAAGGTAAGGAACGCCCTACCACAAAAAGTCATCACAAACCTTGTGTCCTGCATGTGAGCAAGTTTCAGAGCATGCATTAACGTCCAAGGTGATAACGCACCTTATTAAATACCACGTCCCACCTTTCGTAATGCTGGCAGTTGTGCGCATGCTGGGCATAAGATTTATGTCAGTGGCACCTGGTAGTCGACCGGTAAGATTCAAGGTATGTGTGTGCGTAGGTATTTTGTAGAAACAAAAGCAATTGTATAAAATCGTAACTACATATTACAAGCGAAAGATTGCATCTCTCAATTGATATTGGTTCTAAATGCAACATTAAAGTGCAGTTTTTATAGTTGACGAAAGTTATTCTTATAAATTATTTTCTAAAGGTCAATAGTTTAATATACATAAACAGCTAGTTATGATGGAACTAAAAAGTTGGTTGTTACAAGCTCTTGTGCTTCAGCTTCCAGCCATAGAACAGTAACAGCTACTTTTTCTATGGGGCGTAAGAAGCACTGTTAAAAACGATGTAAGTAACACTGCAATCATGGCAGGTGTAACTTCCTGGCAGATTAAAACTGTGTCCCGGACCGCGACTCGAACTCGGGACCTTTGCCTTTCAAGGGCAAGTGCTCTATCATCTGAGCTACCCAAGCACGACTCACCCCCCGTCCTGACCGCTTTACTTCTTCTAGTACCTCGTCTCCTACCTTCCAAACTTAACAGAAGCTCTCCTGCGAACCATGCAGGAGTAGCACTCCTGAAAGAAAAGATATTGCGGAGACATGGCTTAGCCACAGCCTGGGAGATGTTTCCAGAATGAGATTTTCACTCTGCAGCGGAGTGTGCACTGATATGAAACTTCCTGACAGGTTAAAACTGTGTGCCGGTCCGCGACTCGAACTCGGGACCTTTGCCTTTCACGGGCAAGTGCTCTACCTGCCAGGAAGTTTCATGTGAGCGCACACTCCGCTGCACCTTTGCCTTTCACGGGCAAATGCTCTACCTGCTAGGAAGTTTCATGTGAGCGCACACTCCGCTGCAGAGTGAAAATCTCATTATGGCATGTGTAGTATGTACAATCCTTATGAATACATTCTATTTGTAGAAACAGTAGCCAGAATGGTGGTCGCGCATGTCTAATGGGATACAACTTCTGTGTGTGGTAATGACATCGATCAGATTTTGGTGTGATGAACACAGGCAACTCTTAAAACGTTACTGTGAATCGATTTTGTAGAGTAATCTGTAAGTTTGTAAAATATTTCACTCACCACGCAGTGACGTAGTACGGCGCCACGCTCAACAGCAATTGTTGCTTACCTGAAACAACGAGAAATGAAAATTAGGTTAGTCTTTACTGATTAATATCTTAGCGAGGTATCTTTCTACAGCCATCAGATATCTAAAGAACTGCATTTCTGTCCACCAGCTATACCAATAAACATTTATATGAAATACATTCACAGTTGCGGAAGCCAACACTCATCGGCTGTATTAGGGAATGACGACAATGAAAATTTGTGCCGGACCGGGACTCGAACCCAAATTTCCCACTTTTGCAACGTTCTTGTTAACAACACAGGAACTGCATTATCGTACTTATCAGCCCATACCAGGCAGTGACTTTAATTAAAATGTGCTCCCCTGTCTGAGAATTTCATACTGTGTGTACGAGTACGGTTTTCGACGCAGGAACGAGGACATACGGAAGTTTAAGTCTGACCATGAATGGTTTACGAAAAGCCATAGCGGTTAAGGCGACAGCTCGCGTCAAGCACCAAGTCCGGGATCGTGTTCGGGTCCGGCATAATCGTCATTATACAGCAGATGCTTGTTCGTACTCCCAACTGTAATTCAATTTCATGTACTTCATAACACCTGTCGCCACCGCACTTCCTGATCCTTCGGACATGTATACACGTCTGAAGGAGAATTCATCGTTCTCAACAACACAGGCATTTGCGATATCCTAAATACAATTTTATTCCCCACCCAGCTGGGTCCCTCAGCCCATCATCACAGGGAGAGAAGGGAAAAATGTCAGCAATTCATCTTTCTCTTCGATATTTCAGAAGTCCTCAACGTTACAGTGGAAATGGAAATGCGGTGTGGCTAGGGCCTCCCGTCGGGTAGACCGTTCGCCTGGTGCAAGTCTTCCAAGTTGACGCCATTTCGGCGACTTGGGTGTCAATGGGGATGAAATGATGATGATAAGGCGAACACAACACCCAGTGCCTGAGCGGACACAATCTCCGACCCAGCCGGGAATCGAACTCGGGCCGTTAGGTATGACATTCCGTCGCGCTGACCTGTCAGCTACCAGGGGCGGACAAAAGCTTACAGTAAGTGTACATGACTATCTATCACATATCATGACCTTAAACAACATCATATTGCAATAATACACAACCAGATGTAAAGGAACTAACACTCCGCTGTGTTGAATTAGGCATGGTCCTGGCGGAGTGATATGCCGTTGCCTTCCTGTGACCTCTGTACTGAATCACCCTACTGGTTATAGGGGAACCACTGTGCAGCATCAACAAATGTCGCCAGAGGCGAAAGTAGCGGTAAGTGAAAGATAAAAATCATAGGACTGACCAGGGATCGAAACTTGATACCTTTAGATACTCAGTCTGGTAGTTTACCACATTTTAACTTTTCTACGAGGTGTGTTTTTTAAGTAAGTACCGTTTTGAAATTTAAAAAAAAGATGTGCTAAGATATCTCAATAATTTCATTTTTACATGAAAGCCTATACCTTAATCTAAGCACTGACGCCATTACAGTCTGATTCTTCCTTGTTTACGTTGTGTACTGAGTGTTTAAGATGCCTCCGATAATCGTGAGTCCCGCCGACTGTGAAGTACGGGCTGTTATAAGATTTCTTAGTGTTAAAGGCCTAAAAGCGATCGATATACATCGTGAGATCTGTGCATTTTACGGAGAAAACATTATGATTGATCGAATTGTAAGAAAGTGGGTGAGAGCATTTAAAGATGGCCGCACAAATGTGCAAGATGAACAACGGAGTGGGCGTCCTTCGGTCGTTAATGAAAGTTTGGTGCAGGAAGTGGACAATAAAGTGAGAGAAAACAGATGATTTACGATTTCCTCCTTGCGGGATGACTTTCCTAATGTTTCTCGTAGTGTTTTGTATGGCATTGTGACCGAGCACTTGAATTACCGAAAATTGTGAGCACATTGGGTACCGAAAATGTTGACGGATGTGCACAAAACCAAACGTTTAGACAGTGCATTGACTTTCCTTGAGCGGTACCACAACGACGGTGATGATTTCTTAAGCCAAATTCTTACGGGCGGTGAAACATGGGTGGCCCAGGTGACACCAGAATCAACGCAACAGTCCATGGAAGTTGAGCAAGGGCATCGTTTTGCTGCAAGATAATGCCCGTCCGCATGTGGCGAATCAGACCAAAGATCTCATCACATCTTTTCGATGGGAAACTCTAGATCATCCTCCGTACAGCCCCGATCTTGCGCCCAGTGACTACTAGCTGTTCCTGCACGTGAAGAAACGCCTGGGCGGCCAGACGATGACGAAGTCAAAACAGTGGTGATGCAGTGGTTAACAAGTCAGGCGGCAGACTTCTATGAGGAGGGTATTCAAAAACTGGTACAACGTTATGACAAGTGCCTCAATATTGACGGAAGTTATGTAGAAAAGTAGATTAAGGTACAGGCTTTCATGTAAAAATAAAATTGAGGTATCTTAGCACGTTTTTTTTAAATTTCAAAACGGTACTTACTTAAAAAAACACGGCTCCTATTAGGATTAACTATCTATTATCAGTGTCTTCTTAGAAGGACTATTCATTGGATCGCAGTAAACGACGTCTGGTATTATGTATAGGCACATAGCCCCTCTTCTTGAGTAAGAAGTGGCTGGACTATGCTCATTCCTGCATTACGTTCGGCGTAAAAGAAAATGAACAGAACATTAATGAACTGACTGCAGTTTCATTTTGCGAACAAATGTCACAATAAATTCTTTATAATGTTTTAAATTCTATGATGCAGCTGCCTCATTACTTCCACAAATGTTATCAACAATTCTTTTAGCTTGGCAACATATTGCAGAACAATTAAACGATCTTCTTCCTTGCCATTTCAATGCTGCAAGCATAGGTAATGAGGAAACTCACAAGGCAGAGCCAGATACGTTTGTTCATTAATGTGTACCTTGTCAGAATCTACTTGTCCCTCTTCCTCAGCAACTACAGATTCAAGTAATGGGTGCTAACATTCTGGAATGGTTACATCACATTGCAAGGAAATTGACAATAGTATGAACGTTACTATTCTTCACTCTTTCATTGAAATCATTTACATCTTGGATTTTAGAAGAGTGAAAGTTCTTGAATTGGACAAATACGTTTCTGGCCAGTGCTGGTTTTGCACCAAAGGCAGTAAAAGTCTCGTTAGATGTGTGTTTCAGGAACGGAGATATATTAATCAAAACATGCTATATGGTGTAAACAGTTCTCTTCACCTCTGCCTTTTCTCCACTCCACATTCACCGCTGAACTACCAAGCCATACTAATATACACAATGTTCCAACGAACACCAACGTTATTGTAAGATTAAAAACAGTGTCAAACAGCCAAGATTCCGTAATAAACTCGACATTTTCTAATTGCACTCCGTTCCCTCTGCAAAAGAGCTAGCCCACAGTCGTTACTACACCCGCGTTCCTCTCGAACGAACTGGAGTTCCCGTTCCGAGTTTAAAACTATTAATAAGGAGTCGCATGCTTCTCTCTGGTTCGACGAGCGCATATTCAGCTGGGCCAAGAGAAGTACGCCGCTGGAGGGCCGAGAACAATTAAGTACGGGAACAATCGTGGAGAACACGGCGACGTGGGACTATTAACTCCAGCCCACTGCATCGCTAACCGACCAGGCGTGATACGACCCACTCTACTCCGGAAACGATGTTAGAGCTAATTAACATCGCTTGCTGCAGAATCGCGGTTTGCGGATCCATACGGAAAGTTTTGGATAAATTAGGCTGTGAACACACTGAAACAATTTATCGGTAAAGGCGGTTTCCCACCTCTGAGTGGCGCTTAAGTTGAGTGTTCAGAAATCGCGTTAATTCAACTGCCGAGTAGTCGCTCAGGGGAAAAGCTGCACAAGGATAATTCAGTCAGTAGTATGCACTGACTAGAATACACATTTATTTTCTGAGCTGGCAGTACTTGGTGGGAAACTGTGTAAGACGTGTATATTTCTATTGTCAAACCACAATTTATGAAAGATGTTTATATTTTATTAATAGGATTAAGTAGGAATAATTAATATTTGTCATGTTGGAAATAACTGTGGTAGCAGGGAATATCTGCACCAAAGTATTGTTGATATAACTTTAAAAAGGGTGCGAGAAACCGCGTACGGATACATTTTGAGAAAAGAGCGGGAAACACCGCGTATTCATACATTTTGTAATGGTAGCAGGGATTGTCTGCACCAGAAAGCATTGTTGGCAGGAGAAACCGCACTTTAGCGTTCGTAGGAGTCAGTAGTACGCGAGATGTGAAGCGAGTTGGTAGCAGGTCTGAAGCGAGATGCTGAGAGGAGTAGTGTGCCTGCCAGCCACTAGCTATGATTTACAAGAGATTATAAACGGATGTACAGAGACATCAACTAACTATTATCATAAGAGGAACTAATATTATTGAATTATTTTCTTTGCGAAACTCAAGACTACTGAAGGTATGTTTGCGCAATGCTAGTTGTAAGATTATCGTAAAAAGTAAATCCCATTTGAACGTTTGTAAAATCATTTCATTACCAACAGTAAATATTTGAAGCGTTTTCAGAATATAATTAATTTTTGCCAGCAATGTTGCATTACTGATTATAATCCATCCCAAAAACCATCAACATAAAACTCTGCAAAAATTTTATTGTTGTCAAGAAAAAGTGTAACTTCAGTCAAATTAATTAAAGAATAACGTCAGCTTTGCTATTAAAGAATAACGTCAGCTTTGGTAATAAATACAGCCACTTATTATGACAGCCCACCAGCAGTTAATAGAGTATAGTAAACCAGAGTAAGTATATTGATGTCGCAGTTCGATGTAGCAGTCAGATGGCGATCCAGTAACAGTAAAAAAGGTAAGGAACAGTTTTGGGTTATTGCAAGTTACGACTGAAGGCCACGACGACGACACATTCTATGTTTCGTCGAAATAATCAGAAAATCACTTTTAATAAGCAGCAATTAAATTTGTATGCGAAGATTGAGAAAGAGAATAAATTTCAAAGGGAAGATTTCATTTGTTATTAGTAAACAAGAGAGAGAAATCCTAATGAAAGGTTCTAAGGTTATTGTAAAAGGGAAGGTTATCATTAACAAAAGAGGTATAGAGGAGACGGGAAGGTTTCAAATGTCATTCTCTAGTCACTGTAGTGTGTAGTGATGAGGACCGGTCATCCTCGGTTGCTCCTCCTTTCTTTCTTGGTATTCAGATCGGAAAGCGTTTTCGAGGAAGTAACCTACACATCTAGTAATGTAAGTACTTTTCATAACGCACAGGCTTTCACGGCCGGCGTCTTTATTAATTATAACTTCGAACAGTAGAAATTATTCCTCCTGACGTTTCGTTGCCAACTGCGGGCTACATATTTCAAGGTGAGTCAACGACTGGCTGCTGGGCCGTGGAGTTCCAGTTCATACTCGTATAGAGCGCATAGACGTGCTGTCGATATTTAAAGTATCTGTTGACGAACGTCATTTCTCTCGAACACAGATAATCGATTGTCACATCGATGGTACAAAGTCGACCGCCATAACTTAAATTAACTTTAAGCCGACCTCATTTCCGTTAAAACTATTGTGGTGTTTATACATCCCTACGACTTCTCTGTAGATACGTGAATAATAATTTGCTCTCTTAGCTAGCACGCTTGTCTCACTAAATTTTATTTCATGATCACCGTCTTCAAAAACATGCTCCGCTGCAGCCGATTTGTGGGTGTGTGCTAGACGACAATTACATTTGTTTTTATCTGCAAAGGGAAGTAAATCATTTGCGAACAGCTTTTAAGAAAAATGGATGCGCTGATAATGAGATAGAACGTGCACTCCATCCCAGAAGAAAAGTGTCCAAAAACATGCAACAAAACAACCGTCGACTAAGAAAGGTTTTCTCACTTTTATCTGCAACATTACGGACTGTACTGGGAAAGCTCTGGCCAAGTTTCGAATTTAAACAATCATTAGACCCACCAAGAAGACCATTGAATGCTTCAGACTGGCGGAAGATGCACGACACCCTCTTGCAACCCATTGGATGTATAAAATTCTGAGAAGTTGTCTGTAATAATACCACTCGATATCAACACGCAGACGGTAATTGTTGTTCGAAGTGTCGGAAGAGAAAGGCGAAGTGAAATCTTATAGGAGGTTCTGTTACAGAAGCGATATAACTGGTTAAAGTTTTGATGCAGGTAGTTCTCTCGAAACTACACCGATTTTGCTCATAAAACTAATATAAATTGGATGTATCTATTCTCGAGGAATCATGAATGTTTTTATTATTACTATCACGATTGTGTGTTTACAAAATAGCTGTTACCACTGTGATGATAAAATTGCTTACAAAACTTCAATGCAAGAATCTGGTATATTATACGAACTTTACAGACGAGTCGATAGAGGTGGATTACGCATCAAAAATGTCAAATGTAAGCACGCAGGCGGTAATTTGTTTCGACGTAACGGAAAAAAAGACACGGCGGAAAATCTTATAGGAGGTTCTACTACAAGATAGGTTCTCACGATTTGTTTCATAAACGCAACTGTGATACAGCATTGCATTAGTAAAACGGGACTTGACATAATGTACAATACAGCAACGTCCTCTTAAATTATAGCTTGTTGTTATCGAATGTAAAATGATGCTGTTTTTCCGACATGTGGGCTAATGTAGTGAAATATTGTATTCTCTAATGTTATTTCACATATCTGAAACGTTTGTAATACACACAACATGACAGTTTATTTACAGATACTGACTTGAATGCAAGAGATGGTCTCGGGTTGTTTAATTTCTCCGTCAAGCTGAAAGGAATTGGTTAACATAGATATTTTGCCTCGGTGTTTAAATTTTCACTGTTTCTTTACTTTGATGATATTTCCAAAATAACGAGGACATTCTGCGGTGATTGGTAGTTTTCGCAGCAAAATAGTGGAAGTTGTTTTCCAATTTTACGCAGGGTAGACATGTATAGGCGTCTGCAGTCTGTTTATTTGTAATGGGTGATGGTGCACTTCGTTGGATGTTGCAAAATACTGAGATGTGAATTTCATCTTGCAGAAGAATGTAAAAACTACACTGACTTTTCTCATTAACTAAATGAAAACGGACAGTGTCTATTTTCATAGGAAGAGGACATTTATTATTGTCGCGACTGAGTTTTCGTTTTTAAAAGATGCTTGGTTATAAGAGATACGTTGACGTTAAGTAAAAGTGTTTTCCATAGCAGAACAAGGGGTCACATGTGGTGGGCAGTGTGAGGAATGGTGCAGTGTTTGTGAGATCGCTGACGCATCAGCGCCCGACCACAGAGGCGGCATGTAGAGCGAGGCGGTGCCGCTGAATTTCCCTTTTGTGTTAGTGTAGGATCGTCGTAGAGCTCGTAGCACACCCTGCAGGCTGCTCTGGCCGCAGCTGAGGAAGACGGTGCTCCCAGATACGGCAGAGGATGTGGCTGGGCAGGTGGTGAGCTGCTTTTTTCCAAGCAGTGGACATCTGAAGAAGGGATAGCGAAGTTCTCTGGAATTTCGTCGTTGTTCCGTGGGGGCCTCAGCCCTTCTGTGAAATACGTTTAACAGATTGCAAGAAGCGTCCTCTTATTGTCCTTTGCCTATTTCTGACTGAGTTCCAAAGACTGTAGATGGTATATCAATACCAATAGCAATACCAGTGACAAGACAGAACAAGTCTCTATCCAAGCGTACAGCGAGGAGATGAAGGAAGGGTGGGAAGGGGAGGGGGGAGGGGGGAGGGGGGAGGGGGGAGAGTGGAGGGTGGAGGCTGAAGACTGCCTGCAAGTTCGTTAGTTCATCAGTGCCCATCAAGGAGAACGCACATTCAACTGCTGCCTCTGCAGTCCTTTGTGATGACAATTTTCGCCAGTACATGTGTTGCATTACGACACACTCATTACGAATGCTGTTTTTCTTCGCGAGAATTTCGGTGTGTAACTAGAGCAGTGATGGATTTTCCATCAGTTGCGATAGCTTGTATTGGCTTTGATTGCCTGGGCTGCAAGGTGATTGTGTTGCAAGCATCTGTAATGAACTCTGACGTTAAACAGCAATAGATACAGTCCTCAGCGTTATGCTTACGGGTAATACACTTATTAAAGTCCTTTCTGTCCAACACCAGGTCTCATCCGTTGAACATATTTCGCACAAAAAAAATGAAGATATTACCTTACATTCAGCATTTTTCCTGCCTCCTTGTAGGTGAAGAGTAGAGTCTGAGTGTGCCTGCCATAGTTTCGGATGGTATTGCGAAATTTTTTCCCAGCACATTAATACCAGTATAGTATCATCAATTTTTGTGCTGTTTTGTGATTTTAGGCAGTACTTGTGTATCTCTATTCATACAGCTGTGTAATCTTTATGATTAATTACGTAATTAGGACTGATCTTTAATTCAGATTCTCAACCAAAATAAATTAAGTACGCTAAACTAACCTTCCTCTTCCGAGCCTGGGCAGTTTCCATGTGTTTGGGGGGGGGGGGGGGGGGGAGCACCACCGTTTTTAATTTTACGCCAATTCTCATGTGGGGGGATGGGGTGGTACAACAGCACAGCACTTGGACAAAGGAATTCACGCCAAAATGCGAAATTCCCTCCATAATTCGAAATTCCCGCCATAATACGAAATTCCCGCCGTAATTCGAAATTCCCGCCAATAGAGAAGGTGTGGGACGGGGAGGGGTGGGGACGATGAAGGATGTGGCGATCCACGTTCAGGTTGAGGAAAACACATGACGTCGTCCTGAGGTGGACGTGGTTAGGGTGGTAATTAATTTATCAATTTAATTAATTTGCAAGTTAGTTTCATATCAGAAGTGTTCTAGCACTGCACTTACCCTAATACATAACTACATAAATTAGTAATGACTAGACCGTGCAAAACAACAGAAAAACATCGTTTTGCAAAACGGAAGGTTCGAATCCTGCCTCGGGCATGGATGTGTGTGCCGTCCTTAGGTTAGTTAGGTTTAAGTAGTTCTAAGTTCTAGGGGACTGATGGCGTCAGAAGTTAAGTCCCATAGTGCTCAGAGCCATTTGAACAATTTTTTAGCTAGACTCTGCCGAATTCGTCGTCCCGCCTTGCTGCACTGCCACGGGATTTCGACTGTCACCAGTGCTCCCTGCAGGAGACGGAAACATGTGGTTTGGGTATCTGTGCTACTGTGGCCAATGTCGTACACATCACTCTCAACTTACTCATGTAATTATCAAGTGTCACTGGTCGCAGCATGTAGTAGACAAGGACGCTCCAGAAATTCCAGTGTTAGTGCCTCGTGCTCTGTTTACAATATTGGACACTTTACTTTTCTTGGAAAAGACGATCCGCCGATTTAAGGTGTATTAATCTTTAATGGCCAGTAACAGTAAAAGGATTTTTGTATTGCTATAAGTTAGATCAGATTGTCGACGAGGTATTAGTCTTGTGTGTGCAAGACAGCCACCGCATTTGTGACCACGAACACTAAAAATTCGTTGTGCTACTATGGATCCGAAATTTCTCGCGTTGTGGAAACAGCAGATGAAACTGCAGCAGAGATTCCAGTTCAGTACCAACTACAACTACAGGGAGAACAACATGAGCATCAACAGAAGGAGCTGCAGTTGCAACGGCTACAGGCAACTGCAGCTTATGGAACAACTACTACCTCGCTCCCCAGATTGCCCTCCTCCCCCCCCCCCTTCCAAAACTCTCTCACAGGCAACTATTAACTATTGCCTCAGTCCCTCCGACCGCGAGGGATGGAGTCCATTTGCGGCACAGCTGTGCCACTGTCTCGCGGCGGAACACATAACTGTCACTGGGGGGTTCTTCCTCGCATTATGCTGGCCGATAGCGCTTCAGATGATGTGGAAGACAGCCCGCAGCAGCCTTATTATTTCATCCTCGACGAGCTTACGGATTAAAAAAGCCCAGCATTATGACTGTATCGTGTGTTAGCGCATGTGACGTCAGAATGAGTACATTTCCTTCTGTGTGCTAAAGAACCACGTCATAGATAATTACAGTCAGCCACCCAACTACAACTTCACTTGCACAGTAGAGGGTTGCACTAAATTGCAAACGGACAGCCACATCTTGCGCTCAACCTTAAACTCTGCACCGACTGCAAATAGTTACTAGACTATACCTTAGAAGACGCTTTAGCTACTACACGCTTATTTTCAAATAATACAGGGTTCACTCTCGCATCTGATGGGAGTAAGGAGTTTCTCCGTTGCTGTGCTATGGCGATTCTCGTACGTGCGATCCAGCTATATTCTTGGAAATACGGTAGGTTACGACCGAGTCCTAACCGCATAACCCGCGGTTGTGGACTCTACTCTTTAAACAACCGCAGTATTGTAGCGCCCGTGTTGTTCTGAAATGCAATGCAATGTTCCTTCGAACATGCATGAAAGTCCGAAGGGTCACACACTGCTGCGACTACAGACGTTATGAAATACATGAAATGTATTCGCGGTTGCGAATATGAACAACTATCGGGTAATGACAATGGAAGTTTGTGGAGGACCGAGACTCGGGTCCGGATTTCCCAATTACCGCGAGCGGTCGCCATACAATTAGGGTATTAGAGCACGACCTAAACTTCCATATTTCGTCAGCCATGTGTCTACATCTGCAATCGTACAAGGGTCATTCCAAATGAAAGGCACACTATTTTTGTAAAAATACAGTTTTCATTCTGCATGTGTGAAAGTTTTACAGTGTGTAGATACTTCCTTCCCGCTTGTTTTCAAACTTAGTTCAACCTGTTCCCGTGAGTGGCTCCATCACAGCATGTCTTCAAGGTGGCAGCTGCACTTGACGTTCGTCAGAAGCAAAGTGCTGTAGTGATGAAACATGGATCCATCATTTTTCACCACAGACGAAGACGCAATCAATGGAGTGGCATCATGAAAATTCACCCAAGGAAAAAAATAAAAATTCAAAACCATACCTTCTGCTGGAATTGTTACGGCGACGGTGTTTTTCGATTCCGAAGGATTCTTGCCTGCGGACATCACGCCAAGTGAAACCACCATAAATTCTGATGCATATGTGACGACACTGAAGAAACTTCAAGCTCGACTGAGTCGTGTTCGACCACATCGGCAAAAGCAGGATGTTTCGCTGTTGCACGACAATGCATGGCCACATGTCAGTCAAAAAACCATGGAAGCGATCACAAAACTTGGATGGACAACACTTAAACACCCGCCTCACAGTCCTGACCTGGTTCCATGAGACTATCATCTCTTTGGGAAACTGAAAGACTTCGTGGAACAAGGTTTGAAGATGATGACTCCCTTGTGCACGCTGCCAAACAGTGGATCCAACAAGTTGGTCCATAATTTTACCGTGCGGGTATACAGGCACTGGTTCGAAGATAGCGTAAGGCAGTTGAGAGGGATGGAAATTATGTGGAGATATCGTTCATAAAGGATATACCTACACATTGTAAAACTTTCAGACATGTATAATAAAAGATGGATTTAAAAAAAATAGTGTGCATTTCTTTTGGAGTGACCCTCGTACATCCATTATGTACAATTCTGTGCAGGGGAAACAAGTGAAAGTCCCTTGACCGAGTGGGCTGATAAATACGATATTGCAGTGCCTACCTGCTTGCATGTCAGAAGCAACATTGCATCGTACTTCAGAACAACTCAACCACTGCAATATCGCGCTTATTGAAAGGATGGAACTCACAGTCGTAGCCCATGATGTGAGAACTCGGTTGAAAACTACCAGATCTACAAGATTACAGCGCGAATGGGAGGCCGGACTGGCTGACTTCAACGCTAATTAACTCCGAAACGGCGCAACCGTTACAATTGTTTCTCATCTGAAACTACTCGGCAACAGCTTTTCGGACGGTCTCTGACCACCCTGGATAAGTAGAAAAGAGACGAATGGGGCATCATTCTAGCAAAGACACGGGTCGCAAATGGAGAAATGCACTGACACAAGCGACTTCACGAAAAGCTTTCCGTTACGGCTGATTGCCAGGAAACGAGCATTTCGGGAACGGCAAAGCTTGCCAGTTGCTCGCCTGCTGCTGTCGTGATCATTAATTTAGGGCGTAACATGGTGGAGGACGGTCAAACCACGAGTAGGGGACAAAGTGTTCGACGTCCACGCCTCATCGCAGAACATGAAGGTCGGAGGCAAACGTGCTCTGTAGAGCAGGATGGACGACAGCTCTTGTGACAGTACAATGCCGGTGCAGGCACAAGTGTTTGGAAGTACACCGTTCTGTGCCCATTGTTGAAGCTCGGGTTCCGCAGCAGACGGCCCATACGTGCTCCTAGTCTGATGACAAAATCGGTAAAGACTGCAGTGGGGCACGGAATCATCGAGACTGAACAGTGGATCAAAGTAAACTTGTCACCAATTGGGATGAATCACGTTACTTGTTTCACCAGATCGACTGTCGCGACCGGTTCCGCCATCATATAGCTGAACGGCTGCTAGAAACATGCCCGCACCATTGACGAAGGCGGGTGGGGGCTGTGTTATGCTACGGGGGAACTCTGGGGTCCGTGCGACCTGTGATAATGGTCGAAGGAACCACGACAGCTGTCGACTATGTGAATATTATTGTGGAAAACTTGCATCTTTTCACGTTTTGTTGATGGCGATAGCATCCTCCATAAGGGTAATGGTACGTGTCACAAGTTTAGAATCACGCTACACTGCAGAGCATGATTTTGTACTCATGTTGTTGAAGTCTTGGCCAGAAAATTCGACTGAGCTGAACCAGACGGAACATGTATGCGAAGTGCATGACCTGTGACCACACATCCCTTGTTAAATACATCCGGAAACCTACCAAAGACATGTCTAATCCACGTACCGCAGAATCGCCGATGTACTGCGTTCCAAAGGCAGACCAACTCCCTATTAAGCAGTTTGTTGTAATATTTTGGCTCATCAACGTTTATTCACGTTTATTTCACCATCAACGAAGATATGCAGTCCCACACGGCCATCCAGCATGATGCCTTCACCACAAAATCGGTCATTTCTGACGATCAATCTGGGGTGTTTTTATTTTCCTTTTTTTCTTTTTTAATAGGGAGCGTCCTGAATTTGTATCGCCTACCAGATTCTCTCCAGAGTAATGTGCGACGACAGTCATTTTGCAAAGTGAAGCAGGCTTCATCTGTCAAGAGCACATTTTTTCCAATCATTCATGGTCGAAGTTTGATGTTGCCGGTTCCACGACACAAGGCCCCGTCTCTGTGCTGGAGTGAGCTGGAGGCAAACGCCCTGACATCTGGTAAACAGCTTTCTGTGCTGAGCCTCCGCTACACAGTCCGTCGGAAAACAATAGCTCCTGAGGCAGCTGCAAGCTCTGCAACAAATTGTGTTGCAGATGTATTCCGATTTCGTCAGACATTTACAGCCAGATATCGGTGCTGTTTGGAGTGTCAATTTTCTGTTCATCATGTAATAGCCCACAACGAGGATCTGCTGTGACTGTAAACAGTGACCTAAGCCTCGAAACGACACTTTGCGGCACATCCAAGTAGACTGAGAGTTGGGCCTGGCGTTCGAGTATACAAAACAAACATCCAAATGGCGTCTTTCTGCAATTTTGTTGTCAAACTCTACTCACAATAAATGGACGAACAATACTGAGACGTCAGTGGTTTTATGCACTCTTTGCGTTTAGCTTTCGGTTACGCCAGTATTCACAGCACGAAGTTCTCCTGTCCTATATAGAGCGAAGAAGTAGGCTTAGTAGGTAAATATAAACACAACCCTCTCAGACACTACCGACTTTGTAAGCTATGGTTTTTAAGTTCCACATATGATTCGTAATTTTTTTCGTTTGTGCCGGCTTTTGATAATGGTGGACGAATAACGTTAATTCGAGAAAGAGCACTTCCTGCACTCATCTCCCTCACAGGCACTACTGATAAGAAATTTTATTTTTCTCATAGTACGATCATAATTATTTTTGTTAGTGTTAATTTCACCTTTCCAATTTAAAAAAAATTATACCATTGCAAAATACATCAGTATTTCTTATTTTCCTTAGCATCAAGCAATCTAAGTGCAGCTGATCGCAGTGGTCCAGTGTGGTCTGTAATAATTGTAAGGCAGCGAAACTTTGTAGATATTTTAATGCGTTAACTCGGGACTGATTAAAGATTAAAAAAGTTGTTCTAATTTTGGCCTCCAAGTGCAAATCTGGCGCTGTGAATTCAGGGAAAAACGTATACAAATGTTTCCATATCTACCGTATTACGAACGGGACGTGGGCAGTAAAGGACAAACAAGTGACAAAGGTACAATGTTGATTTTACAATTAATTGCCGATTGCACAATTTGCTCAATATGAGTACTGGAGACGTCGACAAGATGCTGCATGCGTAAAATGACGTGGTCAACAGTTTCTCGCAGAAGTTTAGGTGGAATCTGATGAATGCGTTCTAGTATGCTAGCCTTCGGATCAGGTAGAGACCGTCCGTGTCTCTGAAAAGCGCTTCCTTTTAGACATCGCCAGAGGCAAAAGTCACATGGATTCAGATCAGATGATCTCCCAGGCTATGCATCTGCGAAACCTCTGGAGATAACACGTTAATGCAAGGTTGCATTAAGCAGATTTTTTTGTGGGCGAGCGACATGATGTCTTACCCATCTTACAAAAACAGTGGTTTCCACACTGTTGCGCTCTTCCAAAGCAGGGATTACATGCTGTACAAAGAGGTCTCGATAGCGTGCAGACGTCACGGTACACCTGGAAGGCCCTCTGGGTGTATTCTCTTGGAAGAAGAACGGACTGAGGTGCTTTTGAATCCTCACCACACAGTTACGTACAGCGAGCGCTATGGCTCTACGGGCACAACACCCGGTTTTACAGTACCCCAAATTCCGCAGTTCTGTGCATTCACTGCATCCTGTATAGTAAATTGTGCCTCGTGAGTACATAGCATACGATCCGTGCCGGAAACCGAAAAGGAGATTCAGAACGTTGCTGGGGATCATGAGGTTACTGCACCGTCTGGATCTTGTACGAGTACTAGTGTAATATTGAGCGCAAAGTTTCCGTACTGTTGACCATGGTATGCATGCTGAGTCACAGCAACAGCAGCCTCGTTAGTAACTGGGATGGGACGTCTTCATCTTATAGCTTCCACACCAAGCTCATCAGTGTGTTCCTATGTCATTGTCATCCTCTTTAACACATTTAATGACATGAGGCCTTTGCTCAGGCCTTTCACCCGGCGATACTCTCTCAGTGCAGCACTGTAGTTGGTGCCGTACACATAAAACAGTTTAACTAAGAGCATCCAGCCTCTCTTCTCGAGTGCCATATTGTTCACTCACGTTATGGCTTTTGAAATTGCGGAATGGATATCATACCGCCATACGAACAGTATTCATTGCCAGATTTGCACCTGGTAGCCACAATTTGAACTAATTTATTTTTCAGCGTATATCGGTTCCGAATAAACACATTAACATATCTACCGGGTTTCGCGGCCATACAATAATTACAGCTAACACTGGGCCTCCGTGAGTCGCTGCACATTAATCATAACAACCCAGTACGTTACACCGGCTAAATATTTGTAATCTTGGGCTGCGTCCATTAGATGCTATTTCGAATTTTCCCTTGTCACGTCTTCATATCGCCAGTTGAGAGCTGAGCCACGTAATCAGAACTGTGTCCGCCAGCAGATCTCGGAATGTTAGGTCTCTGTCTGTTAGCCTCTTACTGCAACGGATTTGCGTCAGGCCATGGGCTACCATTCAAGGATTCTCGCAAGTAATCAACGCTGTCTGCCAACTTCGTTTGGAGCTGCTTCTTTCGCTACGTTTGGGAACTCCATTCAAAGGACTGATCCTTTTTGACAACCGCAGCCGAATGGAAAATTACGCTCTCCTTCGTTAACGAAAGTACAGAAATAAAATCCGGCACGGCAAATCGCGTGCATGTAGCAATGTACGTTATCGCCTAATGATTAATTAAATTTTTAATTGAATACTTCATACAACGATAACTGTGCCGTTATTCTCATTGTATGGAATTGTTTCGAAAAATAGAGATAAGATCTCTTTTTTGTTAAAAGCCACGACTAATTTTTCTCAGGGCGCTATCACCAACAATAGCATACGTATCCCAACGTGAAGACATCAGTCCTACTCACGATGGATTAAATATCCTTTTTTTAATATTGCACGATAATACATTTAAACAATATTTACCTATTTTTTCTGTGGGGCTGGATTCTCCAAGATAGCTGCTTATGTGCAATGGCAGCGTAAGCATTCATTGATATCGTTATTAATAGAAAAAAAAGCTGTACCTTTGGCCTAATATGAATTGAAAAATACTACAAGAAGCCGTTTCAGATTATTAATATTATTCTTTTTATACTTACAGTATTATATGACTGTTGAAGAACTTGTATAATTTTTGGCATTAATGGCGTCGTTACAATAATGAGCCTACACAAAAACGGCCAGGGAAACATTTAATTACTAAGCACTGAATCATATACAGGATAGGTACTTGCTACTGGCAAAGACACGCACTACAATTATTAAAATTATTAATCTCATATATATATATATATATATATATATATATATATATATATATATTCACCACAATTATATTTCTACTACAAATAATTGTATCAGTTACAGACCGTGAACAATTAACGTCCAGCGAGAACGGCAGAATCGATAAGAGAATGAAACGAAAAACACTCATTCTTCCTCTACAAAAGAATACTGATAATAATGTTTGTAATTCTGATAGCGTAGGTAACGCTTCTCCATTCTTAAGTGCCGGCCACGGTGACCGAACGGTTTTAGGCGCTTCAGTCTGAACCGCGCTGCTGCGGTCGCAGGTTCGAATCCTGCCTTGGACATGGATGTGTGTGAAGTCCTTAGGTTAGTTAGGTTTAAGTAGTTCTAAGTCTAGGGGACTGATGACCTCAGATGTTAAGTCCCATAGTGCTTAGAGCACCATCCATTCTTAAGTCTCTGGATTTTTTTTCTAATATTTTTCCTTCCGGAAGTGATGCTATAAGGTGCGGTAAACGGATACGTTATGCGGAGACGTAGTTGTTCATAAACTGGAATTATGACTACCACAGAAAACTTGAAAATAGATACACTTGTAATGCATGCAACTTTTATCATAATAAAATTTGATCCGCTAATAGTTTCCACAGCAGTCACATTTTCGTGAACTGTACACAGGTGTTCAAGGAAACTGCACAACAATAAAATAATGTTAACAAAAGCCACGATATTTATACTGCGCAAATGACGTAAGATTATTACGATCACGTTACTAGCAGAGAAATCATTATTTAACGAAAATATTCTGAATGTCAGTAAAATCGTTTGCATGCTATCATGTTGTACTGTACACTACATTCGTCATATGGGAGTTGACTTCCGATTGTACAAATTGTTTAAAGACACTGAGAGCCCAGTTGCCGATGCCATAAATTTCAAGTAATCAGTATGACACTGATTATACAAATTACGAAAGGATTTATTTGTGCTGCTAGCAATGATCCTTAATTAAAGATTAGGCACTGTGTCCGAGAAGATTCTCCTGCGTCTTAGAGCATTCGAATTAAGTTACATTTGCGAATAAGTGTTCTCATATTCGATCCGAAAAACAAAAATAGAAAAGATATCATAAGGATATTTCAGGAAATATGAAGAGTCTAGCTCAGTGACGAGGTTTACATGAAAGTTGCTGTGAGTAGTGTTCAGGCTTGACGTTCGGATACAAAGGAACATCCAGAAGCAGGATGCGGGAATACATCTCCCACAGCCGTTGATACATCGGTGGTGCGGCAGTCTCATACACATAGTGTGTTCGAATTCTCGATTTATTTAGTCATTTTGGCAAAGCACTACCCTTTTGATTTCCCAAACACCAACTGGTATCTTATTATGCTTAATTTGCTGTTGTTGTAGTTGTTGTTGTGGTCTTCAGTCCTGAGAGTGGTTTGATGCAGCTCTCCATGCTACTCTATCTTGTGCAAGCTTTTTCATCTCCCAGTACCTACTGCAACCTACATACTTCTGAATCTGCTTAGTGTATTCATCTCTTGGTCTCCCTCTACGATTTTTACCCTCCACGCTGCCCTCCAATACTAAATTGGTGATCCCTTGATGCCTCAGAACATGTCCTACCAACCGATCCCTTCTTCTGATCAAGTTGTGCCACAAACTTCTCTTCTCCCCAATCCTATTCAATACTTCCTCATTAGTTACGTGATCTACCCATCTAATCTTCAGCATTTGGTACCAAATACATTTATATGATTTAGAATAAAACAGTACCCATCCCAACTAAACGTATTGTAGCTTTTGTATCTACTGTTGATGTTGCCTGCCTTTATTTATCACTGGCTAGGCGAAAAGGAGGTTGCCCAACGCACTGGTACGTGGGTTAACGTCCTGCATCATCCGTGTGAACGCGAGTGACTGGACGTACACTCTGGCTATATTCGAAAGATGTGTCACTGTCGATGCTGACGTTTAAAGTGAGAATTTTTCGGTGAGAACTGCTTTTAAAATTCCCAAAAATGAGGTGTTAGCCGCAAAAGCGAACAACTGATTTTCAATATTGGAAAATGTAATGCAGTGTGAATGGGGTGAATAAAGTCCGCTGTAATCTTTCTAGTACGTCAGTGGTGTTAATAGTAGTACTACTATCCATCCACGTATCACTTTTAGAACTACATTATACCGTCCTATTACAATTTACTGCAGAAAAAAACCTTATTTAAAGGACGTGCATTGTGTATTGTGTGTTACAATGGAGATCTATAAACGACGGAGAGACTTCGTCCCGCCATAGCCCTCAGTGGTTCACAGCCCCACAACAGGCCACAGCAGTCCACCCTCCCCACCACCGCCCACACCGAACCCAGGAGCACGTATATACTCGATGTCTAGTTTGACAAGGATTGGAGAAGTCGTCATGTGTAGCCGTATAGTAGGAAACATTCTACATTTGTCTGAAATAATTTAGAGAAACCTCGGAAAGCCTTAATCAGGATTGCTGGATGAAGCTTCAAGCGTCCTATGCTGCCTCACTCGTTTTATCGGTAAGGTGCAATACTGTTTCGCAAAGAAGTTATTCAGTGATGTAAATGGTTAGTGCTACGCTGTTCATTCATTTCTCACTACAGATCACTGAGCACTCATTACACACACACACACACACACACACACACACACACACACACACAACAAACACACTGTTTCATAACATAACACTATGAACACTGCCAGCTGATATAACGAACCATAAAGACGATGCCTGGCTTCCGTTTCGTGCACCACAACTTCACATTTGCTGGCCTGAAGAGTGAGTCAGCATCCCTGTATAACAAATGGATTGTTAAGCACAGTAATTGGATAAATTTTGGTATCATACGTTGGATAGCTTTTGGGATAACAAATTTTCAGAAAAAAAACTCTGTTATGTAACAAATCCTTCACGGTATGTTTACGTACTGCTTAATAAGTACAGTGATGGCCATTAAAATTGCTACAACACGAAGATGACGTGCTACAGGCGTGAAATTTAACCGACAGGAAGAAGATGCTGTGATATGCAAATGATCAGCTTTTCAGAGCATTCACAAAAGATGGGCGCCGGTGGCGACACCTACAACGTGCTGACATGAGGAAAGTTTCCAACCGATTTCTCATACACAAACAGCAGTTGACCGGCGTTGCCTGGTGAAACGTTGTTCTGAAGCCTCGTGTAAGGAGAAGAAATGCGTACCATCACGTTTCCGACTTTGATAAAGGTCGGATTGTAGCCTATCGCGATTGCGGTTTATCGTATCGCGACACTGCTGCTCGCGTTGGTCGAGATCCAATGACTGTTAGCAGAATATGGAATCGGTGGGTTCAGGAGGGTAATACGGAACGCCGTGCTGGATCCCAATGGCCTCGTATCACTAGCAGTCGATGTGACAGGCATCCTACCCGCATGGCTGTAACGGGTAGTGCAGCCACGTTTCGATCCCTGAGTCAACAGGTGGGGATGTTTGCAAGACAACAACCATCTGCACGGACAGTGCGACGACGTTTTGAGCAGCATGGACTATCAGCTCGGAGACCATGGCTGCGGTTACCCTTGACGCTGCATCACACACAGGAGCGCCTGCGATGGTGTACTCAACGACGAATTTGGGTGCACGAATGGGAAAACGTCATTTTTTCGTATGAATCCAGGTTCTGCTTACAGCATCGTGATGGTCACGTCCGTGTTTGGCGACATAGCGGTATGGAAGCGTGTACTCGTCATCGCCATACTGGTGTATCACCCGGTGTGATGGTATTGGTTACACGTCTCGGTCACCTCTTGTTCGCTTTGACGGCACTTTGAACAGTGGACGTTATATTTCAGATGTGTTACGACCCGTGGCTCTACCCTTCAATCGATCCCTGCGAAACCCTACCTTTCAGCAGAATAATGGACGACCGTATGTTGCAGGTCCTGTACGGGCCTTTCTGGATACAGATACACATTCCCCAGATCTCTCAGCAACTGAAAACGTCTGGTCAATGGTGGCCGAGCAACTGGCTCGTCACAATACGCCAGTCACTACTCTTGATGAACTGTGGTATCGTTTAGAAGCTGCATGGGCAGCTGTACCTGTACACACCATCCAAGCTCTGTTTGACTCAATGCCCAAGCGTATAAAAGCCGTTATTACGGCCAGGGGTGGTTGTTCTGGGTACTGATTTCTCAGGATCAAGCACCCAAATTGCGTGAAAATGTAATCACATGTCAATTCTAGTATAATATATTTGTCCAATGAATACCCGTTTATCATCTGCATTTGTTCTTGGTGTAGAAATTTTAATGGCCAGTAGTGTACGTTTTAATTTCCTTCTAAACTGAGCTTGATTTAGTCAGCACTTTTATCTTCTTGGGAAATTAATTATACTATTTATTCTTTGGCGAAACATGCTATTTTTATTTTTGTCTTTTTCTTTCTCAGTAAATATAAATCCAGGCTATATCTTGTTCCACTGTCATAGACCTAATTGCGCAGTAATGCTATGACTGTGTTATAAGACAACGACACACTGGTTCAAAGTAGTGTGTAATGGAACGATTTCTTGAATCTCTTAGACAGGAAGGTAATGTTAAACAACTATTGACTGTTCTGGAAATGAAATGGACCACTTCACAAAATACCTCCGTAAGAGTGAAACTTCGAAGAATTGAGTACAAATCAAAATGTAAACAATTCTAAACTGACAGTTTCATATTCGAGTGACTAGCAGACATTAATGCGACGCATACTGCTTAAATTTATATTAATTATTACTCTTCATTTTCAGAAGACTTGTAATGGGATTCTGACATAAATGCTACCTAGAGCATGTTAGTTTCAGGTGACCAGATCTATTAAGAAAATCACAGGTCGCTCTTGCGGTTCACCCGACTCTGACGGGTGATAAGTACGTAAGCATCCTTTCTGATCACCTGTATCCGTTCATGTCCATTGTGCATTCCGACGGACTTGGGCTATTCCAGCAGGCCAATGCGACACCCCACACGTCCGTAACTGCTACAGGGTGGCTCCAGGAACACTCTTCTGAATTTGAATACTTCCGCTGGCCACCAAACTCCCCTGACATGAACATTACTGAGCATATCTGGGATGTCTTGCAACGTGTAGTTCAGAAGATATCTCCACCCCCTCATACTGTTATGGATTTATGCACAGCCCTGCCGGATTCATGGTGTCAGTCCCCTCCAGCACAACTTCAGACATTAGTCGAGTCCATGCCACGTAATGTTGTGGCTCACTTGCGTGCTCGAAGGGGCCCTACACGATAGAGGCAGATGTACTAGTTTCTTTAGCTTTTCAGTGTAAAATGCAGCAATGATTCTCGAGAAGGTATGACAGGTTTCTGACCGGCTTCTATTATTCATCCAGGAGGCGTCCGTTTCCCCTTTGTAATGACTAGAGTTTCATGTGAAAATAGCTAAACGGTAAAGTCATTATTCGCCACAGACGGGAAGTCCGGGTAATGACATCATTGTGGCATAGAATTTGATTTGTCAAGACAAATTTATTAAATTGTCGCCTCAGCGTTTTCACCAATATGGCAAAAGTATTCATGGATCATCCTGAACAATGTTTATTGAATAAAGAATCATTGACTGCAGATATTAAACACTGGTTTACATATTTAGATGATGTGCTTTATATGTTGGCAGGCATTCCAAAACAGCTTATCACATTTTTGCGTGACTTAAAAAGCCAAAATAAAAATATTTCGTACATAATGTAAATCGTCAACAAATCCATTACTTTCCTAGATCTCATGGCTGATATCAGTACAAAGACACGTTGTTTCAAGGTGTGCAGAGAAACTACGACAACTGACATACTTATAGATTTTGATCACAGCACCCTGTAATACACACACATGCAGATTTCCACTCAGTGATGCACCGTATCATATCTGTTCCCATGTCCAAAGAAAATTTCAAAGCTACGTTAGAAACAACACAATTTACTGCCTCGACCAATGACTACAATCCTGTCCTAACTGAGCAAATCTTGCACAGGAAACAAACACCCCTGTCTCTATGCTTCCTCTGCTATCCCTTCCACTGTTTGCAGGAAGTTTTGCACAATCCCATACCTAGCACATGTATGAGACACTGCAACTGTAAGATTTCCTACTGCGTGAAGCGCACTACGGCCCAGTGTATTTTACGATAGGAAACATAATATCCAATTACTAGCTATCAGTGGAGTATATAAAATTAGTTGTCCTGATTATGACAAGTTTTATGTTGGTGAAGCAACCAGAGACTCAGCAACTACACTGACTGAACATGAACGTACCTTACGGTCTGCAGAATTGTGACTCCATATTTACTGAGCACTTACGAAGTGAGGACCATAACTACCAGACGCAGCCCCATGTCTTTCACTAAGCTCTGGAAATGAGCAAACATATAGCCCTCCGTCCTGATATAATGGTCAAATACAGTTTAAATCTTGCTCTCTTTTAAGCTTCGAATAATCCCCTCAGTTTTCTATTTCTTTGCACAATGTCTGTTCCTTCCTATTTCTTCACTTACCTGTATTTATTAATTTCTTTTTATTTCATTTTGATTGTCTGTCTACTCCATATATCCTGCTATTACAACTGTTCATTCTTCCTTTTGATTGGTTTCTGTATCACTTGGCATGTGCAATCTCTTGGAATATTCTTGTCAAGTACAGATTTTATTTTATTGGATTTCTTTATTTAATGTAAAGTGTTGTATAGGCATTGCTTTTTGAGGTGTTTTTTTTTTTTTTTTTGCAACGGCCTTCCCACACGCAGTGGATACACCAGTTCCCGTGAGATCACCGAAGTTAAGCGCTGTCGGGCGTGGTCGGCACTTGGGTGGGTGACCGTCCAGGCCGCCATGCGCTGTTGCCATTTTTCGGGGTGCACTCAGCCTCGTGATGCCAATTGAGGATCTAATCGACCGAATAGTAGCGGCTTCGGTCAAGAATACCACCATGACGACGGGGAGAGCGGTGTGCTGACCCCACGCCCCTCCTATCTGCATCCTCCACCGAGGATATCACGGCGGTCGGATGGTCCCGGTAGGCCACTCGTGGCCTGAAGACGGAGTGTTTTTTATTTCTTGTTCATCTTTTTAGTTTTAAAACTGCATTATCACTTTACTGTCCAAGATGACATTTTGTGTGTCTGAGGCTCAGGCTAGATAACAAAGATATTTTCCAGTGTTCGTTACAAACATTGCAGCTTCTTTGGCGACGATAGTCAGTCAAAGTCTGATGATGGTCTCGTAAGCTGAAAAATTTTGTCTGCGTTGCTTTCATTTATTTCGCTGAGTTTTTTTCGTTTGAGTTAAGACCTGCACTAAAAATTCACAACTTATGGTGCCAGTTATTTATGGGATCAGGTGTTAGCCAGACCCAAAACGGGCCGCAGTAAGACTGTGAGCCAGTGGTTCCCTCTGGGTCGATTGAATTGGCTCTTCATCACATCCGATGACCCACTCCTTCTCACTTTTACGAGCGCCTGAAGGGTGTCTCCCAAGTCTATTAACGGCAACTGCCCGTACGTGCCGGTGATCCACGAACAGGGACTGCTGTTTCCGGCGCTGATGAGTTTCACCCTGTAGAAGCTGTCTCTAGTTCTTGTTTAAAAGAAACGGGCAAGCGAGACATTCAGTACCTCTCCTTGGGTGTCGTGGTAACGCTCATGGAATTTCATTTGTCCTTTTACCCTGCTCATCAAATTAAGAAATTGTGTGTTCCTTATATACTTCGAACTTGCTCCGACATAGAAAATGCTGTAACACAAATGCATTCCAAATCACACAGATTCTTATATAAAGCTCTCGTCGTTCAAAACAGTCATACATGTAAAGAAATAAGATTTTATGCTGATCTTTGTACGTGATTAATTGCCTTAACTGTTTTTAAGGAGGAATGATGCACTGGATTACAATGGTCTTAGCAATAGTAGGAAAAGTAATCACGTCACTGTTTAGCCGAAGAGAACTTTGTTGCTTGGAACAGGTTTTGCAGTGTTGTGACCGACCGCGTAAGACCGCTAATGGTTTACAACACTGAGTGCCACAGTAACATGTTAAACAGTGTTGAATTAGAGATGCAGTTTCAACGGTTTGCATAGTAATGAAAAGATGGAGGACTAGAATAACGACGTAAAGGTTCTGATCTAGAGGAAATCCTTAGACAGTGATAAGTACATTAAGATATTCAATATCCAGAAACGTAAGGAGATAAGATACAGGGACGAACAAGGTGTCTACGATATTTAAAAACAAGAGGGTATAATAAAAGTCGATCGTGAATGACGAGTGTTTATTTATGGGAGTGCAGGCGGGTTTTTGTTTATTTCCAGTCTCGTTAAAACTGAACGTCCAAGGAGCACAAGTAACAGAGAAGATAACTCATAGAAATGTTATTAAATGGAACGGGGTAAATAAAAACAGAGCTTATTCGAAAGTAATGAACAGTGGAAAGGAAATTAGTGATTTGTATAGCGTCCAATTTGAGATAGTGAAATGGTCATACTGTGTAGGAAGTGTGATTATACATGATGGCCAAAGCGATGACGATGTCGGAAATAAAAAGCATTACTGAATAAAAAAACTCAACTTGTGAAAATATTTACACCGAATTGCGGAAGAAGTTTTTGAAAGTGTACATCCGGAGCAAGGAATAGCGTGCAAGTCAGAGGTGTGGCGTCAGTTACGCGAAGCAGGAAAAAGCAGAGCAGTTTTTAATTTGATTTGCTATAAAATATACAAAATTAAGTATCGAAGTAAAGAAGTTCTAGAAAGAGAAGACGAGGAGAGAAGTGCACAGAACAGCATTACCAGAAAAACGGACAGGTTAGTTTGGCTTGAGCTGCGATATCTAGAAGCAGTTAATTCCAGCTCAGGCGTGCAGTAGAGGCTAAATGGCTCTGAGCACTATGGGACTTAACATCTATGGTCATCAGTCCCCTAGAACTTAGAACTACTTAAACCTAACTAACCTAAGGACATCACACACAACACCCAGCCATCACGAGGCAGAGAAAATCCCTGACCCCGCCGGGAATCGAACCCGGGAACGCGGGCGTGGGAAGCGAGAACGCTACCGCACGACCACGAGATGCGGGCCGTACAGTAGAGAAAAACTGTAGTAGCCAAGAAGGATTACAACGTGATACACAGTTAATCGCCGATGTTAGACGCAGTAGTTAAAAGTAAGAAGAAATTGTTGAAACATGATGATAAAAGATGGAGGACGACGTATTATGTTTGAATACAGAGGTCTGCCGAATGCCTACAGTAAATGCCGTTATAACACACACAGTAAGTCCACATGTATCCTGTCTAGCTCCATCTGAAAATGAGTAGTGACGTACGTTTGCTAAAATAACTTATTAAAAGAATTCTGCTGTACTTTTCATTTGATAGCGAAAGACAAAAGACGTACTTTAAGCGGAACATTTGGTTATCTTGCTACGCATACCTCTACGCTCACATTGTGGCAACTACGATTGAAGATAATTAAACGTTTTGTTAATTCTTACAGCATCTTTATTCGACACTCATAAGAGTATCAAATACTGTTAGAAATCTAAGATATATTGTCACAATCGAAACAACAATTGTCCAAAAACCGTTTTCTTTTATTGGCCAAGGTGCCTTTAATGAAGTGCGCTTAATTACGTAGACGAATGGAGGTACTTTATCGGAGGTGCAGTCTTCCACGAATGTGCCAAATAATCTAAATTCAAAGTACACAGCTGAAAAGGGGGTAGATAAAGGAGAACAGGAAGTAAAATATTTCATAAAACTTCTCTGACATGGACGAGGCAAACGAAAATTTTGTTATAATCATCTCTTACCTAGTCAATACTTTTCAGTCCTCGAAGGAGGTCGGGCGAGACAGAATTCTAAACCCATATTCGTAAATTTAAGTTAGATTATTTTAAAGGTATTCTGTGTGACGTTTAAGTGACTACTTAAATAAGGGGGTGTCGAACGACACGATATTTACACTACTACGGGTAGTTAGCTATTGAAAGTACGAATTCGAGAAATTGACTGTCAAGTTGCTACACTGTTTTGAGCTCTACAAGCTGTATTAAAAATCTAGTATTATCCTTAGAAAGTACGTATTTAGGAAAGTCTTCGGTCTTCCGAAGTTGTTTCACCGCGGAAGATCGTAACACAGTCCCTCCTTTCAATCGTCGTACGAGCACAGAAATGGCAGATAATGCCATTAAAGCAGCTACAATCATTTAGTAGTGGAAAAGCTTCAGGACCAGATGAGATACGAGTACCTATAAGATTCTATAAAGATCATGCGAAAGAAACTTGCTCCTTTTCTTGCAGTAATTTATCGCAGATCGCTTGTGCAACGAAAGGTACCTAGCTACTGAAAAAAGGCGCAAGTCATTCCCGTTTTTAAGAAAGGCGTTAAGACAGATACATACAATTATAGACCTATATCGATGACGTCAATCAGCTGTGCAATTATGAAATATGTTTTACGCTCAAGAATTATGATGTTTTTGGAAAATGAACATCTCCATAAAAATCAACGTGGATTCCGCAAACAGAGATCCTGCGAAACTCAGCTCGCTGTGTTCCTCCATGAGATCCACAGCGCAGTGGACAATGGCGCTCGGGTTGGTGCCGTGTTCCTTGACTTCAGTAAGGCATTTGACACCGTCCCGCACTGCCTTTTAATGAAAAAAATACGAGCCTACGGAGTACCGGAGCAGACCTGCGATTGGATTCAAGACTTTCTTGCAGATAGAAAATACGTCGCTCTTAACGGAACTAAATCGGCCGACATAAAGGTAATATCCGGATTACCACAGGGAAGTGTGATAGGACCGTTTCTGTTCACAATATATATAAGTGATCTAGTAGAAAGCGTCGGATACTCTTTAAGACTATTCGCAGATGATGCCCTTGTCTGTACCAAAGTAGCAACGCCAGAAGATAGTAAGAACTGGCAGAACGACCTGCATAGATTTGATGAATGGTTCAGACTCTGAACGTAAATAAATGTAACATATAGCGCATACACAGGAAAAGAAATCCACTACTGTACATATACGCTATTGATGAAAAACAGCTGGAGACAGCGTCTGCCGTAAAATATCTAGGCGTAACAATCCAGAGCGACCTTAAGTGGAATGACCAAATAAAACAGATAGTGGGAAAAGCAGACACCAGACTCAGATTCATCGGAAGAATGTTAATGACATTTAACTCATCCACGAAAGAAGTGGCTTATAAGGCGCTTGTTCGCCCGATTCTTGAGTCTTGTTCATCTATCTGGGATCCATACCAGGTATGACTGATAGAGGCGACAGAGAAGATCCATTGAAGAGTGGCCCCTTTCGTCACGGGATCGTTTAGCTGGCTTGAGAGCTTTACGGGGATGCTAAACAAACCCCACTGTCAGAAGTTACATGAGAGGCGTTGTGTATCACGGGGAAATTTACTTGTGAAATTTCGGGACAGCACTTTTCAGGAGGAGTCAGACAACATATTACTTCCCCCGCCCCACATACATCTCGCTGATTGACCACGAGGAGAAAATTCGAGAAATTAGAGCCAATACAGAGCCTTATCGACAACCATTCTTCCCACGCATTATTCGCGAGTAGAACAAGGTTGGAGGGGTCAGACAGTGGTCCCGAAAGTACCCTCCGCCACACACCATTAGATGGCTTGCGGTGTATTATTAGAGGTAGAAAGTTGCTACATTGGACAGAGCTCTACAAGCTGTACTACAAGTATCGGTAATAATTAAAAGAACAAATGACATAATGTGTGTATTGAAACTATAAATATTTATTTCGCAAGGAAAAATGGAGCTACTTAACGCGCATATGGTCTGTAATTTTTTTAAACTAGTAGACCTCTGAGTAATTTATATATTCGAGTACCAGTCCTGTACTTTCCGTATACTTACAGCGCGTTTCTAAGCGGAACCGAGTATACTAACGGAAAATTTCGGTCGATTAGTTGGTACCAAATGAACTGTTATGAGAACAAACAATACTAAGGTGAATTATGTAATGCGTAAACTCTCAGAAGCATTTTATTGAATAACTAACCACGTGACTGGAACAAAGTAATTTGGTGAATGGAGCATAGAATATTTTAGACGTTGATTTCGTTGGAATCTGGTTCACCGTTTCACGATGACGCGGACAAAAACTGGTCTGCAAAATGCGCTCTCTCTTTCCCTCTCTCTCTCTCTCTCTCTCTCTCTCTCTCTCTCTCCCTCTCTTTCTCTTTCTCTCTCTCTTTGCCTTTTTTTGGTTGAAATCTGACACGGCATAGTGCTCTATGTTTTGTAGACGGTACAACCTGGCGATGCCGGCGCTGGTGCTATTATTTCTCACGCCGTTGGGGAAACAGGAGACGCGGCGAAGTGCTCGTAACGCGAGCAGCTGCCGCTCTTCTGCTGACATTCGTTCTGTCATGCAAATGCGCTCTGCTTGCTGTTAGTTGAGAGCGTCTCTAGAAGCATCTTTCCTGACAGACCAACTGTTTCATATCTCTGCTTGGAGCGGCTCTACGCACTACGATTGATTATAGTACGAGATGCCACTGGATTAGTTAGACAGTGTGCACTGCCTATAGTTTTAGGACGTTGTGAACAATATGAAACCTAAGGCTTAAATCTCCAAGTCGAAATATCTTGTATATTACATTGATACGACTTAGCTAATTATTAGTCCGTTAAAGGTCACGAGTATGTTTATTTACTTACTTAACCTGCAAAGGTAGAGACCATAAAGCCCTCTCTTACATCTAACCAGGTAATCTTCGCGTTTGACATTACATTCGTTAAGCCACACATACTGTAAGAGGCCTTGCATGTACTGAAAATATTAAAGGAATAGTCAAGTAGTACACATTGGTAACATGAAGCGTTATAGCGGAGAAAAACATAGTTTATACATACTTACGGAAAAAATCCTAATTATAAAAACTAAATAATGTAGAGTAATGCAAGTTTTGCGAATACATTTGCGTAGGTAACCTACTTAAGTGATTAACGTTGCAAGATCACAGACTAATGTAAGACCCGCCAGGTTAGCCGAAAGCGCTAATGTGCTGATTTCTGGACTCGGGTAGGCGCGCCGGCCCCAGATCGAATCCGCACGCCAGATTAACGACGAGGGCCGGTGTGCCGGCCAGCCTGGATGTGGTTCTTAGGCGGTTTTCCACATCCCTCTAGGTGAATACTAGGCTGGTCCCCACGTCCCGCTTCAGTTACAAGACTCACAGACCTTTGAAACACATCCGCACTTTTCCATGGTTTACACTAGATGTAGACAGATGGGGTACTCTGATTCCGTCCCGGGGGGTACGGGGTGGCGGCAGGATGGGCATCCGGCCACCCCTTCCAATTAACACGCCAAATTCGATTTAACCACGCCAACCCCGTGCCCGATGCGGGACAAAGGCGCAAGCGATGGATGGATCACGGATAAGCTGTTGCAAACGTGAGGTGCTGGTGTCTTAATATCCGGTGCAACAGCCCGAATGTTGAATGCAAGCATGCAGACGTGCATCCGTTGTATTGTACAGATACGGGATGCCAGTCCTTGGCATGGAGTTCCACGCCTGTTGCACTTAATCTGTCAATACAGCGACACTTAATGATGTTTGAGGATGACGCTGTAGTTGTCGTCCGATGATGTCCCATATGTGCTCGACTGGAGACATACCTGGTGATCGAGCAGGCCAAGGCAACATGTCTACTAGAGCGTGTTGGGTTGCATCAGCTGTATGTGGACGACCGTTATCCTGTTGGAAAACACCCCTTACCTTAGACAAGGAATTGGTCCTTTCCCTTTTAAAGGAACCACTCCGGAATTCGGGACTCCGAAGATGGAGTTTTTGACCAATCGTCCTACCGATACGACTACGGTATGATTTATAGCTGCACGTATATTGAAGAAGACAATTTCCCAAACAATAAGAGATGAAATAGTTGGAAAACAGAAAAAAAACGAGACAGGAAAATGGAACTAGGGAAAGAAGCAATTTCTTGAGGCAGATAATAACCTGATCAAGAACAACCCGATAACTTTAGAGACTTTTATTGAGTTTCTTTATCGAACTAGAGGATGATTTAGATCTGAGCAGTTCTGTAGTGGCTGCATTACAGTTCCAAAGAATTAGGTTCCAAAACAAATTTAATAATTTTTCAGTTAATGGTTTTTTAGGAGTACTGATAGAGATACGCAGATCAACTGACTCCGCTGCTAAACGTAATGGTTCAGTTTCCATAACACAATTTCCCGACGAAGTGGCGTTTAAAATACTGGTTTCAGTTGCTTTGTATAAGGGGCGACCAAACAGTTTATGTCTGAGGGCATTGCCGCTGGATATATGAAATTTAGGGCGACTCAGATGCGCGTAGATAAGCCCTGACAGTCGGCCGGGGTGGCCGAGCGGTTCTTAGGCACTACAGTCTGGAGCCGCGCGACCGCGACGGTCGCAAGTTCGACTCCTGCATCGGGCATGGATGTGTGTGATGTCCTTAGGTTAGTTAGGTTTAAGTAGTTCTAAGTTCTAGGGGACTGATTATCTCAGAAGTTAAGTGCCATAGTGCTCAGAGCCATTTGAACCATTTTTGAAGCCCTGACACATAGGCAGAGGATCAGGATGGCATTCGTGTCTTTGAAAGTTGCATGCGGTAAATGCATGCGAACTGTGGCGATAATATTATCAAATGCGTCCAGACAGGAGCAACGTGCTGTCCGTCTTTACAACCATCGGAGAATGGAGAATGTGTATGGGGCAGCCACATCTGTCGAAAATCACCATTGTGGAATGTTGCGCTAACTACCAGTGGGTACTGCTGCTTCATGATAACGCACGTTCAGACATAAAAAATGTCGTAAGTTAAAACATACGGCAACTCAAGCGGGAGACACTTCAGCTGCGTCTTGTAATCCTGATCTCTCCCCATGCGATTATCATGCTTTCGGTCCCTTAAAACAAAGGCCATGAAGGGTCGAAGATTCCTGCCTGCCGAGAATGTGCAGCAGGCATTTTCGGAGCACTTCACGCGTCAGGACATGGTGTTTTACCAAACGGGTATCTTCAGCTTGGTGAGTCTGTACGATGATTGCCTCGATCCTCAAGTTGATTTTACCGGGTTGGCATACAGATTCTGGACTGTACGGCTTTCTAAAGGAAACTTCTTAGTCGCCCATTATAAATTACTTGATGCGGCGGGGTTGATGAGTGCAATAAAACGCAGTTAACATTGCTGCGAGCGATTCTCGGTCACTTCTAGTTCTCCCGGTGAATTCGTCGTCGACGTGACTAATTGTTGCCTCACACCGGGCAGACCCAACTACGAGAAGGATCATGTACAAGTGTTACGTAGCTACGAAGTAACCTATTAATCACCGGAATGAAAGAGAACATTAAGCAATGACGTTTAAAATGTAAGGCCGATTGCGCACAGTATCACCAAAGTTGGTACGTAGAGGATTGAAAATATTAGCACTTCCAGTTCCAGGGAATTCTATTGAATCAGTATGAAAGAGCAAAAACAAGCATGAGGCTACTGCATACTCTGATTGGGAATGTAAACTGCAGTGTCACAAAAACTAAGCATGTGATTTTGCATTCGCAAAAATAACCACTTGAAATCGCATTTAAATCCATTAATATCCAAAAGTTTTTAAGAAAACTATCATTTAAAAGCTAAATTAATTTGCTGATAAAATGCAGCTTAATGCACGAAATCGACGTTCAGTGTTTTAGAAGTTGTTACAAAAAGTTTAGTTTCTCGTGACATGTGGATGGAATACGTGTTCCAAGACAACGTTGTGATATTCTGGACTTGTCAAAATTATCCATGTTATCCATACGAGCGACTGCAAAAATGCACTTGACACGGACACTTCGTGAGAGAATGTGTAATTACAATTTGTAATATTCTGACTTTCCTTCAAGAGAATCGGTTTGGGAAATCAAATCACACTTAATCAAATCAATGTAGCGTGGCCACCAATCTGGTGCGAGCCTTTCTATCTTAGGCCATTTGAGCAGCTTGCCTATTAGTTCTGCTGATCCCAAACTTAACTCCATGCTTATTACACGTGTGTGTCCATGAGAATTTGTGTTGTCCGTCCGCAGAAAGATGCAGTCGATCTGTTGGAATTAAGATGTTCGTTGGTGCCTTACCTTGCGACTGCTCAGCTACTCCGTGCTCCTGCTGCATTATACGGTGTTCTTAAGATTTTGCTGACTGCGGACGAGGACATTCATGTTGTTCGCCATTTTTCTTGCCTGGGACTAATGCTAAGCAACGGCATGAGCTGCTGCAGGGAGCCCTGCATTGTTGAGAATTTCGTCACGTCGCGATGTGTTGTTTACTCTTCCAGGACGTGGAAAATAACGAAGTGAAGCAATAGATATGAAAAAACGTAATTATATCCCAAACCATTCTAAAGTACTCAGGTAATTTACCGTTTTACTTGAGGGTTTTGAGTCTGACGTTCTGAACTTCGCAGCTGCCAGTGAGATTTCAAGAGCGGCGCTATCAGAAATGGCCTATCAGCATGATGCTTCACGAAGCTTTCAACATCTGTCAAAGACGGAACATCGAGTACAAGTTTTCTAAAAACGAATAAAAACAGTACAGTACCTCTTCGACTGGCTCCGTGAACACGGGATATTGACAAAGCCCGTAACTAGGCTTAGACTTATACTTATTTTTCAACTTATTGACAATATCCGTTCGCAGCTAAATATCTCGTTTTATGGAATGAAGTAAGTCGTAGACTCACACGGACCAATACAACATCTTGTTTTCATTTCTACTGCCTCTGACTAAGATCATAGAAATGGGTATTTGAGTTTTTCTGTCACATCTCCTAACGACATGTCTCTTTCTGTCCCCAGAATTGCTGACGTTAATAAGAAATTCATTACAATGCAAATGTAGAAACTTTTTGCTGCAAAAGAATAGCAGAGCTGATACCAAGTTATCCTTATGTAAGCACAAACAGCTTTGGTATACCTAACGGAATCTATGGCTGTTACAAACGTTGAACGTTATTTTTTCAGGCTGAAAATCTTTAAACGATAGTTACGTTCTACAGAAATTATTACCTTGTTTGTAAATAGTAAAAACAGGTGAATGTCAGTGCGAATGGTCACAGGATTGTTTACCTGGAGAGATAATGTAACACAAATATTGAAAAATCTTAAACAGCAGAACTCGAAGCGAGTCGTCATACATCTCAATAGATGGCGCTTGGAGAACTGAAATACTCTTCTTTCAGCGCATGAACTGTAAGTATGCTTCATCCACCTAAGTGTCTAACACGTACGGATCTTGCAGACAAAATTATTCAAACAATAGCTAACACAATGATGTACAAGCAGTCAATCTTTCGAAGTTACATCAGTGAAATGGAACCTTAACAGACTGTAATGTGCGATTCAATAAAAAGTATCTTCATAGAAGGTACGTAAAGATGTAGATGTGTCAGTACAAAATAAAAGAACATGAACTTTGGGTATTTTTAAAAATTAATAGATATTTTGCGTATATATGGTTCAAATGGCTCTGAGCACTATGGGACTTAACATTTGAGGTCATCAGTCGCCTAGAACGTAGAACTACTTAAACCTAACTAACCTAAGGACATCACACACATCCATGCCCGAGGCAGGATTCGAACCTGCGACCGTAGCAGTCGCACGGTTCGGGACTGAAGCGCCTAGAACCGTTCTGCCACAACGGCCGGCTTGCGTATATAAAAACGAGGAAAAAGTTATTATAGTAAGCCAAAGAATTAGGACATACGTTTCACTCCACGTTTACGTGTTTACATGGATATTCATAATAATGCACTTGTTTGAAATTATCTTTTCCTTCCGGTCTCTCTTGCAATAATGTACTATATACACTAACTGACAAAAAATGCTAAGCAGGAAAGGAAACGAGAAATGAAACTTCATGGAATGAGAGGGTTTTGATGTTATTTCAGTGATTACAAAAGAGATTCATAGATATGTTCATTTATCATCGTGGCGTTGCAACTCTTATAGTCTCGACGCATGCTCTGATTGGATTGCTAAGGGTATACTCTAAGGTTGTATACTCTTCTGCGACATGCTGGCTGTCAACTGCTGTATCTGGTCACTGAATATACTGGTCACTAGGACTAGGACGGGGTTGACGTCCGAGCTGGCAGCCGGTCCAATCAGGGATAGATATAGGGATCTTATTGGCCACAAGACAACCCAACATCAGGCAGACACTTCAGAGACACATGACATTTGTGGATTAGTATACTCCTGGTGAGAAATGGCACCATGATACTACAGCAAGACTGGCAAAACATGAGGACTTAGAACCCCCGTATCGAGAGAGGTGGCGCGGTGGTTAGCAAATTCGACTCGCATTGGGAGTTCGACAGTCCAAACCCATATCCCGTCATCCAGATTTAGGTTTCCGTGATTTCTATAAATCGCTGTAGGCAAATACCAGGATGGTTCCTATGAAAGACCGTTTTCTCTCCATATCCTTGAGACAATCTGAATTTATGCTCCGTCTCTAATGACCTTGATATCGACAGGACGTTAAAACCAATTTTCTGTTTTACTTCACTTAATCACTAGCAGCCGCGACCTGAGGTGACACCCGATGGCTCCCCATACCATCGGGCCAGTATTAACAACGCTGTTTCTCTCCAAAATCGATGTGTGTCTCTAACACTTTCGAAGAATGGGACCTCTCACTCGGCCGCCACCACACCTGTCAACAACAGTCATTTGGGGTAGTGCAAAGTCGCAATTCATCACTGAACACAATGGGTCACAGGCCATGCTTCCTAGTTACGGCACCACTTCGAACGAAACCATCTGTTTTATTGTGTTAACGGAAGACTTTGCAGCGGTCAGTAATTCCCTGGACAGTCTGCTGCTAGACTGCAACCAATGGTGCGGAATGACACAGAATGTCCAACGGAGTCCATTACCTCATCTCGGATTGCAGGCACAAATATGAAGGGCTTACGATATACTTGATATACAATATGGTGACACACACTCGTGGTTGTCAGACTTGGTTGACTGGTACCTACACGACGAGTCTGCATGCCGCCGAGCTCCATGAAGTACATGCCCCACAAAGCTAGGTATTGTACGATTCGACCAAATGGAGACACACAACGAGGCCGCTTTCAAACTCTGTCGGGCGCTGATATTGCTGTCGCACAGGAGAACGCGGCATCTGCTTGACCTACACAGTGACCAGTCAGCATATGACGCTATTCACGCTCCTTGTACACCCTAGTAGACTTGGTCAAAACACCAAACACAATCAACTTTAATGCACTCTGGTAGACATCCCAGAGAATTTGAGCTCTGTTCGTCTACTTACCTGCGGATGGTGTTTATGTTTACGAAGTCGCATTCACATCCGACAGTGTGTTCGGGGTATTTTAATATTTTTGTCAGCCAGTACGATGGTGTAGTAGTTAGCACACGTGCTAAACAAGCAGGACCTGGGATCAAGTTCCTGCCGTGGCACAAACTTTGGATTCATTGCTTCAGCTTCTGCACTTAACGAAGTACATTTCATGTTTCACAAAGTTATTCTGTATGGTAATTAATTAGTTTCTAATGTTTCTATTTTGAATGTAAGAAGATTGTCTTACTAGGCACCATCATAATAAGTCGTTGTGCTCATTGCTGAGTGTCGTGACCCCATGAACAAAGCGTCTCCCGGACTGTTGCCAGCTTCTCTAAGTGCTTGCTGAAAAGGTAGACCGGAGATCTTGATTCGATCTATCCATCCGCACGCTCCTTTTCCGCTTGTTCTGGTGGCCTCGATCTGTCCTTGCAAGATTATTTTCTCTAGATTTTCTCCATCTCTTCTCACAATATGGCCACAGAACTGGAGAAATTTTTTCGGTGACTCGAAAAGAAAAGTGTCTGGAGATATCGTGTTTTTTCAATAAGGGACACATTTCTTCTTCTTTGGGTCCATTTTGTGCGCAGAATCCTACGCCAGCACCAAAGCTCAAACGCATCAATGCGCTAATTGTCTCTGGTCTTGAGTGTCCATGTTTCGCAACCGTAAAAGAAGACTGAAAACACGAGTGTTTCAATTAGCCAGATCTTTGTGCTATTTGTTATTGCTCTGCTCTGCTCTGCCAGATCTTGGTGAGCTTCTTCATAGCTACTCGCCCTGGCGTGATCCGTCTTCCTATCTCATCTTCACAAGTTCCCGTGCTGCAGATGGCTGACCCAAGATAGATGGAGGAATGCACGATTTACAGTTCCTTTAATCGTCCTGTGAGCTGGATCTGTTCTCCTTGATCAATTATTATGAGTTTGGACTTGCTGTGGTTGATGTCTAATCCATATGCCAGACTAAGTCCTTTGTTCTTGTTAGTAGCCCAGCAAGTTCATCTTCGCCGTTGGCTAAAAGCAAAGTATCATCAGCAAAACGGAGGTTGTTGATAGTTTTCCCACCAACTGCGATGCCTTTGGTCTAACCATCAAGAGCTTTCCTAATGACATATACTGCATAGAAGTTGTACAGTTGTAGGGGTAGGACACAACCCTGTCTCACACCTTTTGATACTCTGAAGGAATCAGACGTCCCATCACTAAGCACACCAGACGTAAAATTGGCCACCCACGGGAAGCATCTCGCTAATACCCTGGAACGCCGCTCTACTCCTGACGATGGTTCATGTTCGCAGAGGACGACAGTCCGCGAGTTTCTTCTGGAATGTCGCACCCAGGTGAAGCCACTCATTGATGATTAGATCCCACAGAGACACCAAATTGGTGCAAAGTTGATTCCTATGTGTCATTCGCCACTCCAAATAGCCTGAGACATTTTGCCTGCGATTAACATTGGTCATTTACTAGGAGAGCTGAGGCGCAATACGGCCAGAGTGGCCGAGCGGTTCTAGGCGCTACAGTCTGGAACCGCGCGGCCACTACGGTCGCAGGTTCGAATCCTACCTCGGGCATGGATGTGTGTGATGTCCTTAGGTTAGTTAGGTTTAAGTAGTTCTAAGTTCTAGGGGACTGATGACCTCAGTAGTTAAGTCCCATAGTACTCAGAGCCATTTGAACCATTTGAACTACTTATAGAACACTTACAGTACTTCAACATCATAAATATCATCTTTTAAGGGGTGACTAATATCTTGTTAACTGTCCTTAGTTAAACAGAAATTCTCATAGAAAACAGTTTGATTTTGCATGTAGATAAAATGTATTTTGGGTATTGTGCAGTATTTGTTGTGAGCAGTGATGTCGGACTAACATAAAAAAAATTTCAGTTACTCTTGCTTATTTAATTTTTTGGCTGAAACGGGATGAGAGGAGAGAAATGGTGTGGTGTAGTACGTACGGTTGTACGCAGTGGTCGGAGAGATTGGGGGTAGTGGTTGGCTTTAAGAGAGAAAGCGTGGGCGACGCTTTGTTGAGAAAGCAATGAAGAGGTTGTGGGAGTGATGGGCCACTCTTAGGTACTTTCCCGCGATACCTACGACTGTAGTTGCACCGCTAGTGTCATGCAACGTAGTTACAGCTTTCCACAGCTTTTGTTCAGTGAGTAACGTTCTGCGTCGCCTTGGGATAGGCAGCGGAATTTCTGAAGGTTATTGAGGTGAGGGAAACCATCTGATGCAGCATTACAGCTATGCTTGAGAGTATTTTACACATACCGCGCCGCCGGGACTTCCTCAGCCCTTATCCAGCGCTCGTGAACATATCGGTTGGACTCTACACAACTGGGAAACCGTGGCCATGTCAGATGAGCCCTATTTAGAGCTGATGATAGGGAGACGCAGACTCGACGAAGCCATGGACCCAAGTCGTTACTTAGGCACCGTGCTATCTGGTGGTGGCTCCGTAATGGTGTGGCCTGTGTTCACAAGGAACGGATTGCATCCTATGGCCCATCTCAACCCATCAGTGGTTCGACTACTTGGGGAGAATTTACAGCCGTTCGTGGACGTCATGTTTCCAAACAACGATTGGATTTTTATGGATGACAACATGGCATTTCACTGGGCCACAATAGTTCGCGACTGGTTTGAAGAACATTATGGACAATTCGAATGAATGATTTGGATACCAAGGTCGCCCACATGAAACCCATCGAACAAGATAAGACTAACTACAACATACATAGAGCTTCATACGTGGCTAGAACGTGAATTACCCTACTATACGACGGACGTTCCGACAGTTAGTTTGTCATTGCTTTTCACATGGCAACTTTATAGCCAAAAACGCTTTGCACTACTTTTCGCCATAGTCCCCACCGACATTGAGACATTTTCCGACCGTGCAGTCAGTCTGAAGAACAACTCTGGTAAAACTCGGTGCCCTGTGATGCAAGGAATTGTCACACGCCCTGCTCCACCTCAGCATCGGTTTTGGAATTGACGTCCCGAAAGACCACCTTTCAATGCAGGGAAAAGGTGAAAGTATGGTGGGACAAGATTGGGATGCAGGCCGGGTGATCTAATCCCTCCCACTCAAAATAACGAATCTCATCCTGTGTGATCCTTGATGTGTGTGACTTTGCACTATGGTCCAAGATCACAACACTTGCAACTCAAAAGCCCTGCTTTCCTTGTCGAAAGACGCACCTGAGTTTGGTTAGGCTCCCGCATTAATGGTGCTTTACTGGAGGAAATCAAGGAGCGTTATGCCCGTAATTCTTTCCACGGAGGGACAATTGAATTTTTTACTCACTGATTCAAACTCCACATTCTGTCTTCCTTCTCTGAACATGCAACATTTAACGAGACACGGTCTGTAGGCGTTCACAGATGATGGACACATTAGTGCCAGGTGCCCATTCATACCAGATCACAGAAACCATTTCCATTGGCGACCACGTTCCCAGGACATGTCCGTCTCCCGTCGAGATGTGGTCTTGAATAAACTCGGTCACGCCATTCTAATGCTACTCTCTCTTCTTCGACTTTCTGCGCGTGCGTCATTTGTCCTCCGCTGTGTTGAAGCAGCACAGGTTGTGGATTCATACGACATCCATTCATGTCACCCAGTGTACCATCTTCTCTTTTCAAACCAACGACGAAACTTAAGTTTCGAAAAGTCTCTCATATATCACCACGTTAAGTAACCTCTACAATGCACGTATGGGTGATTAAAGTGAGGGATCTTTGGAAAGATGTGAAATGTAGTTTCTGACTGTCTGTTATTGTCTCTTTGCGTGGGCCCAGTATCCGGAAGTAAGAATTGGTATGTTCGCCTACAAGGCAATTACCGCCTTCAGCAGGACAATATGCGATTCCATAGTTCCCATATTATAATGGTTTGACGACTATTTTAGTGACATTATGATTATTTCGTGGCCCTACACAACACTTGACCTCGATTATACTCTTGTATAGTCTCAGTTCTGCTGCTTCCGTAACATTTTTGTACTCTTCCCTGTGTTCCCAAGTCCGTATCTTTTTGTTGTATGTTTTTTTTGCTGTAACCTGTAACGACGCAAGGAACGAGCAGCACTTAGTGGCTCGCCATCACAATTTTTTATCGTAAATTTCTTTGTGACTAATGCCCTTTTGGCATATTTATTATTTTATAAATGACATATAAGTACTGCCAATCTTTCACGATGATTCTGTACTTATATTCTGTATCATACGTTTTTAGTCATAATTCTGTAACCACGTTATAGACCATTCTTTGATTTAAATTCTGAGGAAGACTCTCCTAGCAGTGTCGAAACCCGGTTAATTGGTTGAAAATAGTGGCCGAGGGCTGTTTTCTTTCAATTATACTGTTATCATGTGTTCCTCATTATTACAAAAAGTCTCTTTTGATAAGTGGTTCACAATACATTGCAAAATGAGGTATTGGTACCCTGAAACTGGTCATAATATAAACTAATTCAAAGTGACTGGTGAATGATTTTTTGCTCAAGTTTGTATAATTACCACATTCTTATTAGTCCTAATTTTTAACCGGAATTTGTGTGTGATGAAACGTCATTGATTCCTCTTAAATGTGATAGTTCTGTAATAATTTAAGAGAGTTATCTTGTTAGATTATATAATATGTAGCAACGTCTCCAGGTGCGGAAGTATCCCATATTTTTTGTTTTAATCTGAAGCTTTTTACTACATTTAAATACGTTTTCACCCCGCCATATATGTCGTCAGCATTCTTATTTATAATGCTCTAAGTGGGTTAAAATCATGCAAGTCTAACGTACTCTTATTGTGGTGAATACTACGAGCATTCTTGTTGCTGTTCCTATCCTCAGTGTATACGGTGTGACTTCCCATTTCCTAGGGGCGCTTACGCTACGTCTAATAGCAGCATAAGAACGGTGAGAAATGGCTCCCATCTGATACACGAACCGTCCATTACTGACGATAACATGCCGACGAAGAAGAAA